>NC_072463.1:16545587-16696287 GCF_027596085.1 Anoplopoma fimbria
CCGCCGCACAGCCTCGTCAGAGGGGTAAACTATTCATCAGTGGAAAAAAAGTTCATCTCCATTAGTCAGCATTACCCTGCTGCCTCAGCTGAGTCCATGGAGTAATGGCCCGTAGGTACAGCCCATTCGCAGTCATTACCGAAAGGCAGCTCACCCAGGACCGCGGCGCAGTGCCTCACTCGGTAGCTGGCGGCGTGCCACGGAGACGGATAGGCTCCTGGTCACATCATATCAGAGGCATTATCTTCCTGGCACCCATTCACACTTTGTGGACTGGCACAGACTCAGATTTATGTGATTAGATTGTGGATTGGAAAACATTGTGGATAGAAAGTGTACACACACTGCACATCCACCCACGTGTATGTGGATGGAGGGCGGCGCAGGAGGCACACTGTTGTTTCACAGGCTCCACTCCATTGGCTTGTGACCATCAGGGGCAGGGAGCTCCTGACATTCCTGTCAGGTCAAAGGGCGAACGCCCCGCTTCCTGTATGACGGGGATTGGAGGGGCGTGAAGGGGAAGGAGAAACGGGGTGGGCCGTGAATGTCTGTTAAGATATTTGTCACAGCTGTGACCGTGTCCCTGTCTTCTTTCACGCATCACGCCTTCCTCCCTCGTCCTCCTCCTACCAGAAAGGTCAGCTGGGCAGAAGGGGTTTGGTTATTGTGAGTATCCTCTTTCTGCCTTCCGATCTCCCAGCTGCATCAATCACTCTCGATAGGTTTTTCCTCGGCTCCATCTCCAGGACTGTGGATCCCCCTCGTCGTCTCCCAGGCCCTGTGAGTCCTCCACCCTGCTTTTGTGGTTTTCTCACAGGGCCTCCCGGTGCCGTCCAATCCCCGGTGAGCTGCTGCGGATGGAGGTGATTTACTGGTGGCCCCTGTGTTTGTTTTCCCTTCCCCTGCTGTTGGTTCTGCTAAGCACCCTGCTTAGCTACTTAGCTGCCTAGGGGTGCCTTTGTGTGTGTGTGTGTGTGTGTGTGTGTGTGTGTGTGTGTGTGTGTGTGTGTGTGTGTGTGTGTGTGTGTGTGTGTGTGTGTGTGTGTGTGTGTGTATACATTTCACTGGTCTCCCACCCATGAGCGAGCCCGTGGGTATATATGTCTTATTTTGCAATAAACGTAAGCGTTGGCGTTTCCAAAACGGTCAAAGTGGGAGGCATTAGCGTTTTTATTGAAATAGCCTGTTCTAGTAGAAGAACCATGAAGCGTGACTGATTTGATTCTGGTGACAAAGCTGGCTCACAAACTCCAAACGGCAGACCCGAAGCTGCGCCCGAGTGTCAGCCACAGAGCGCCAGTGGTCTAATAGAAGTGCTAATGTCATCATTTGACGAACGCTACCCTAAAAAGGCTTCCTGAGCAGGTGGCGAGGTCTCGGCCTCCATCGAGGGCAGCACATACACTCACACACACACACACACACACACACACACACACACACACACACACATTAGTATGAATGTAAGCGCTCTATCTATCACACTGAGATAAACAAAGCCACCGCTGTCATTACCCCAGTGTTCGTCTAATTGGCCACGTAGTCGGAGGGGGAGGGGCTGTGAGGTCACCCTGCCTCTCTCTCTCTCTCTCTCTCTCTCTCTCTCTCTCTCTCTCTCTCTCTCTCTCTCTCTCTCTCTCTCTCTCTCTCTCTCTCTCGCCCATTACTTGCTCAGTTAAGCCCGGCGCCTGCGTGGCCGTGGCCCGGGAAGGTTGTGGACACACTTGTCACCGAGACAGCCTAATTAGAAGCAGCCATCCAGCGCATGACCCCGCCCTCTCCCTTCCCCCTCCCTCCCCCTCCCCCCCCGCCACCACCTGAGAGGCAGAGCTCAGGCCCACCTGTTCCCTCTGGACGCCTCATCGAGAATTAACCGTCCGTCTCTCATTCTCTCTTATTGAAGTTCAGCGCTGCTGAAATCTGATTAAAGGGCTTCTTACTGACATTTTTGGTATCACTTTTTAATAAATCATCAGTGACAGGTCATTACTAAGAACAGCATTAGTGTGATGGACAGGAAGTGAGGATTTATCTACACTCTACTCTGGACAGTTAAAAACAAGAAATTTGATAAGGTCACCTTGGCACTTTCTTTACTGTTCTTTGACCTTTTAAAGGTCATAACGATTTACCGATAAATCAAGAAAGTAAAAGCCAGGTCATTGAACCATTGTAACAATAGGTGCCATTATAAAGGGTCTTTTTTTTTTACTCACTTCATAAGCCATCTACAGTTTAAATATTGGATCCTTTCCACCAAACAATCAGATCTGCAGTGCAATTAATACTCAATAAAGCAGAAATGTAAATAATACTAATATTAATTCTACTGTTGGGGTCATAACAGTTATTTAATTTAAGTTGAGATTGAAGGTTTATTCTATTTCCCTTAAATTTGACATGTTTTGTCAACATGCAGGAGAAGTCCTTAAAATGCTCAGAGGAATGGGAATTTTAACTGGGCCACCAAAAGCTCCAGAACAGCTACTTATGGACACAATGGTGAGATTGTTTTGCCTATGAGATAAAGTTGCCTTCTGAAGGGAAGGACCAAAACAAATTGAAGTTGTGAATTTTCCCTCATGATGAATTAAAGTAGGGGAAATATGATGACATTAGATCTATATTAGTGACATGAGACTAGGTATCGTATACTTTAGATATCGTGATATGGCATTAGTGTCTTTTCTTGGTTTTAAAGGCTGTATTACAGTAAAGGGATTTTCTGAACTTGCCAGACTGTTCTAGCTGTTCATATATTTGCCTTTACCCACTTAGTCATTATGTTCACAATACTGATGCTTATTTGTCAAAAATCTCATACCATAAATATTTTGTGAAAGTGCCAATTGTCAATCCTAAAATATTGATATTGATGTATTTGCCAAAAATAGGATATTTAATCAAAATGGCCCAGCCCTAAAGTAAAGAACTACAAAGAAAGAAATCTGTCGAAAGGATGACTGATCCATAAAGCATCATAAATGATCAATTCACCAATAAGTGATAAGTAGGTAATAGGTAGTAACATAAAGTATGCCTTATTAGAGGGTAGTAAAATGGACTAAACTTTGGTGTAAGATTTTAAAACTGTCATGTGGAAGCTGAGAGTCTGAGTGCTGTGATCGCTGCAAAGATACCAGCCCACTCTGAACACCAAGCAACATAGAGCGGAGGCAGCAGACTCCACTCTATGTTGCATCAGAGCATTGTTATTTTAAAAGCCCCAACCGCCAGCCAGCCTCTGATACCCTGACGGCAGACACCACATTATACGCGACGCGGACGGTTAAACCAGCTCCTGCCGTAGAACCGCGCTCCAGAGGACTGCCAATTACTGACGCATGAGTCATTTCAAAAGCAGCACTTTGAAAATAATGCCAAACATGAAAAACTTTCCCCCTGCTCGGTGGAGCGCACTCGACACAGAGGCACTGATGCGTGTGTGTGGGGGGGGATGGATGGATGAGACACAGGAAGTAGGGGCCGGGCCCTGGCACAGACTCAGCTTTGTGTAAACGCTGAGACGTGCGCTTACATGCCAGCAGTCAAACATACATTCCAGTGCCGCGAAGAATGCAAACATTGAAACACACTTATTACGCCGATGTACGTGAAGTATTCACGTGTGGACGTCATTAACGTAAACATGCTCTCCCTGGAGACCTGCACTCCAAGGGTTTTTCACGCTAAATTCATTTTGTCACCATTTTACAAATCACAACACTCTGCGACTTCATGGCGACATTCAAGGTCTCACCTCCTCCACAGTTCTTTGCTTTGCATCATCACTCGTCTCTTCAAAAGGAGAGGAAGCACAGGAGGGTGGCTGTGAGGCGGACACAGAGTTGTAGTCTGGGCTTTACCCAGTACTTGTACTGTATTCAACGCAGAGGTCAAAAGGTCAACAGAGCGAGGTAAACATGGGAGAAGAGGACGGCAACTCGATTGCACGGTTCGTCCCGCTCTCCTCTGCTCTCCCACCCCTCTGATGTCGCTGCGTATCGGAGTCGCTCTCTCTTCCTCCGTTTCCCTTTTTTGCGCCTGTCTGCTTCACAGATGCCGCTCTGCTTCACAGATGCCGCTCTGCTTGATGTGATGTGACTTTTTTATTAAAGTCCAGACTTTAGGACTGGATGATGGAAGGAAAGACAGGAAGGGGAAGCGGGTGGGCGGGGTGTGGGGGGGGGGGGGGGGGTTATGGAGTAGAGAAGGAAGGTGGTCAAACTGCCAATCTGTTCCCGTGTTACCAGAGGGACGAGGAAGAGGAAGGGATGAAAGGAGCAGCACTGGTGTCACATATAACCCTGGCACCGAAGAGGAGGACAAAAAAAAGAAAAAAAGAGAAAGGCTTTAAGATGATTAGTACGATTATTAGATTGAAATGTGTGGATGAAGAGGAGTGGGGGGGGGGAACGACATCTCATTCTTAAACATAAAGAGCTGTGGGCTGAAACTGGAGGTGCGTTTAATCTCCCTTTGCGTTATTGATGAGCCTGTCAAGGCCACTCTTCATCAGTCTGTGGGAGGCAAGAGGGGGGAGGAATCCAGGATGGAGGGGTGAGGCGAGGCAACGGGTTCGACTCCAGGTCTGCAGAGCATTACAGCGCCCCCCCCCAAACAGAGACGGGAAAGAGGACGAAACGGGACGGAGGAGTGAAAGCCAGACAGAGTGAAAGCCAGACAGAGAGCCAGACGAAGAAGATGGAGGGAGAGGAGGAGCGAGATTAAAAATGAGAAAATAATAATCGTGTTGCGGGATTTGAAAAGCTGATGTGGCAGCTACTGCTCAGCCCTGGGCATCTCCAGCATGTAATACTTTATGGATTTCTTTCAATAGATGTCATTTATTTATTTTTTTTTTATGTGCAAAAGTCATTTAGCCGCAACTCCACAAGCTGAATAACTTGGCCTTTATCCCTCAGACTTTCTGCAGTCTGGAGGTTCACATACAGGCCAACATGACAGTGTGTGACTCCAACGACGCTCGCCACAAAAAAAAAAAAACTGACTCATCCCTTCAGCTCGCCCTGGACGGCCGAGAAGAGCGGCGGTCCAGGGCGATCTGCCCGACAGATTCAAACATGACCGTGATCATTTCTCCCCAGAGCAATCCAATCCTGTGGCCTGCAACTGGGAAATATGTGACCTATTTATTTTTATCTTTTTTTCGTTTAGTTTTACCCCCCACATAGATCCCCCCCCCCCCAATAGATTTCCCCCTCTCTCCGTCTTCTTTAGCTTGATATTTAGGTCACGCAGGGACAAGGTTTTCCAGGCAGAGGCCAGAGAGCTTACTGTCCACTTGCTCCCCCCGGCCCACGATATGTAATTGAAAACATACAAATGGATTAGCTGGAGAGAGTTCAATGCCGGGGGGGGGGGGGGGGGGGGGTTGGTCTGCTGGGTTTGGAGTGGCCAGTGGATTCGGACCCTCTAATACCCGAGGGGGGAGAAAGAGGATGTGAGGAAGGAGGGAGGAGGAGGAGGAGGAGGGGGGGGATGATGGACAGATCCAGGGATTTAGGGTTCTTGTGGGACCAGAATTAAAATCAACAGGCCCACAGAGGAGGACAAGCAAACACACAGGAGACAGACGGACAGGGGGAAAGACAGCCCGTTTGCTATGAAGGAAGTGTACTGTCGGTCCCATTAAAGCAAATAGTTTGACATTTTGGAAGACAAGCTTCTTCCCTTTTCTCAAAGAGAGTTAGATGACAATGTTGATCACTCTCATGTCTGTTAAATATGAGGCTATAGCCGGCAGCCCGTTAGCTTAGCATAGCTTCAAGACTGGAAACAAGGGGAAACTGCTAGCTTGGCTTCATCCAAACCAGGGTAATGAAATACGACTACCAGCTCATCTAATTAACACTTCACATCTTTTACTCTTAAGACTATTCCCCTGGCTCACGTTCTACTGTTTACAGTGTTCATGCAAAGCTAAGCAAAAGAGCGCTTCATTCATCAGTCATGGGAAGCGGTTTAGTATCTATATTCTGAGAGAAATGATCATCTACAGCACATGCAGTGTAACAAATCAAAACAATTATTAGTACATTTTTTGCTATTTGTTACAAAGCTCCCATTAAATACTTAACAGTGCATGTTTGCACCCTTTTATTAACGTCGTTTCTTCTTTATCCGTGGTGTCCACCAACAGTCTCTTCTTATGTCCTCTTTCTTACATGTCTACTGGGTTGCAATCTCTTCTGTCTCAAAGCCGTCTGAAGCGTTTCATCCAGTATGTCCTGCTGTTATTACTGTCATGTCTGAAGCATCACCCACGGACGGACTCTCCTCATTCTGTCAAATCAAACTGGTGATGCTGGTCTGAGGCTTATGGGAAGGTTTTTGTTATAAATACAAATGTTACATATCCTTTAAGAAAAACAGCACCACTGTATAGACTAATTTAACGAACTGCATGAAGTGATGTTCTGAAGCAGGATTTTTAGTTATTCTGCTCTTCTGGAGTTTGTTTTAGCGACGTCGCCGTGTTCCCTTATCTCATTAGTTACTTTGGAGATTACAGCTTTATCATAATTGATGGCAAATCTTACAAACATAAGGTGTTATAGTTGTTACAGTTGCAAACAAACTGTGATTGTTCAAGGCAGGCAGATACAGGCTCTTTTCCTGATGTTTCTACAGTCTGTCTCGTCCTCGCCGACACACACACACACACACACACACACACACACACACACACACACACACACACACACACACACACACACTCACAAGGTCAGCCTCTGCTGATGTGTTGCTCAGCGCGTCGCAGTTGCCTCTGAGACGGTTGTAAAAGCACTGACAACATGACCTTCTCCCTGACTGATGATGGTCAAGAGGGTCATTACTATGAGATATCGGCTCAGCTCTCTGCAGGTGTTAAACTGTGGTTATGCGTGGATGCAGACGTGTTTAAGGATTTCCTGAGATCGATGGCGATGAAAAACGCCCCACAAGATGTGTGGTTTTATCGAAGTTGCACTCCGGAAAAAAAGAAGAAGAAAACTATGCCGATAGAAGTGAAAAACACAAGGTGCTGGAGAGGATGGAGCTGTGGGGAGATGAGAGGAGGGAAGGAGTAGAGGAATACAAATGAGAGGAGAGGAAGAGGGGGGTGAAGAGGAGACAGAGGAGACGAGGGAGCGGAGGAAAGAGGGAGAGGAGACGACAAAGAGGAGAATACAGAGTGAATGAGAGGTTTAGAGACAGAGTGAGAGAGAGGCGTACTCAGCGAAGCAGCAGTCGCAGAGACTTGCCAGCGCATCCGTGACCTAGATTCTCTGCTTCTCCCCAGATCCCTCTCCCTCATGAATGTTTGATTACGCCTCCAACAATAGCAGTATTTAAACAGAACGCTTTTTACATTACAATTCGGTTGCAGAAGAAAAAAAATCCATTTGAGGTGGAGGGAAAATGGCAGAGAAATTGATTTGAGAATTCTCACCTCAGTGGAGAGGAAAGATTGGAGTCTCTTAAGACCAGACAGCGCTGATTGGTGCACAGTCGAGCTGTCTCGCGCACGCGTACACGCCCACACACACTCGCGCACACACACACACGCACGCACACACACACACACACACACACACACACACACACACACACACACACACACACACACACACAGAAAGACAAAAATTCACCTCCACTCATGCATGCATGTCCCTACTACCGTTAATAAATAAAATATAATAAACAAATAAAAATAACAACAAGCAGCACATGCTGAGTTTAATATGTACAACTTGGATCTTGTCTCACGCACGGTTCAACCATCCCCCAGCCCCCCCCCCGGCCGTCTCCCAACACCCCTGCATCCAAAGACCACGGCAAAACCACATCTCGGCGCATCAGCCGTCGCCATGGCCACTGATAAACCTCTGTCAGTGTTGCTATGGTAACCATTCTGGGAAGTTAAGCTGCTATGACTGCCATGAGAAAGATAGAGAAGAGGCCATAGACACCAGACAACAAAATGGCGGCAAGATTAAAAAACGGACAACTCGGGCCAGACAACAAAAGGATGCTGGGAAAGCACAAACACACGTGTTGTTTCTCTCTCTCTCTCTCTCTCTTTAACTTGCCCTCATACTTTTTTTCACACATGGACATATGTGCATGGATACATAAACATGCACACCAAAAGCACACCCACACACACACACACACACACACACAGCAGCAGCAGCAGCAGTTAATCCCATTCCAGTAACCAGAGAGAACTGGTTCAGAGTGAGTAATCTCCAAAAAGCCCAGTTTTTGGAAGCTGTGCGACATCCGGCTCCAAGTAGAACGAGCTAGAATGCCAGATAGTCGGCCATTACGGCCCTGTTTTTAGGAAGGAAGGAAGAGCAGCGCTTTAAACAAGCAGCTTCACAGTTTGGGTCAGAGACGATGCTAAATCAAAAGTGAGAAGAGATACATTCTCATGAAGTGAGTTAAAAACTTTGCAGACCCATTTTCCATGTGGGTTGTTTACTCACTTGTGGGTAAATAATTATTAAAAAGCCTAGTTCAGCTCTAATCCACATCTTGGAACTTGAATGACACTGAATTCACGAGGTGTTGTGATTGCATTCTTACATCAAAACAGTTCAAACCATTCCCCTACTGAGCCCCACCACCCCTTTGCTCTCTGGTGGAGGCCTCATCACCATAGTCTGGTTCGCTCCGTAGACCAAATCATTCTTTCTACCCCCTGCGCCACAGTTGCCACGGAAACCCTGTGTGAGTGTGTGTGTGTGTGTGTGTGTGTGTGTGTGTGTGTGTGTGTGTGTGTGTGTGTGTGTGTGTGTGTGTGTGTGTGTGTGTGTGTGTGTGTGTGCATGTGGTACTGCTGGGGGATTGGTTGCCGGGGGCTAGATGCTTTCCAATCAAACCTGTTACTGGGGGTGTGGGAGCCCCCCCACCCCTCCTCCTCCTCCATGTAAAACAGGGCGAGAGTGGAGGAGAGAGGGAGCTGCCTGCTGGGGGGGCAGACTGTGTCATCGTGTTACGGTGGGGTTTGGTAGACAGTATTAGGACAGGTAGAGCCACATTAAGGGGGAAAGATAATTCAAATAGGAGATTTGTGGTTTTGTTTTGTGTTACCCAGCATGCAGTATTGATCCAGTTCACATACTGGCTGAATGTGGCACTGGCAGATGTGTTGTGCATATTAATACAAGATTTACTGCATTGTATCAAAGCCAACATGTAAGATTCACATACAGATAAGGTTTAGATATCATTATTTATCAGTATCATTACAGTATTATAACCATTCATTTAGTAACGCAGTAAACCGTGATACTGTTCCAACCACGACATAGAATCAGTTTTTTTGCATGTGCGCACCACCTCAGCTCCAGTCGCAGCACAACATGACAACAGGTCTGATTAATGATGTCGTCATGACCACAGCAGACAATCCACTGGTGTGTCTGCTGCTCCACAATCCGACAGCCTCTTGTCTCTGCCTCTAACGATGAGCTCGGAGGCGAGCGGTGCCGCGGTGCGACGGGACGTGGCCAGGAGAACCGTTCTCCAACTGTTCCTGCGCCCCGGCTGTCAGAGACACGCAGGGCTACGACGGGCGCGCTCGGTAGGACGCCCCGTCACGGGCCCAACGGGGGGAGAAGCAGAGCGAGCCGCTTCAAGCTGCGCAGGTTGGGGTTTTGTGGCGGTTGGAGCCTGCTGTCGAAACTAATGCGTCTGAACAAACCCGATGAATGCACCATGTTGATTTAACAGGGAAGTCATTCATACCTGTGGCCTGAAAATTAGACCAAACTTCCATTTAGTTTCACTTCATTATTCAGTCAGACACCGTGTCATCATAACCAAACAATTTTTAGTTAAAGGGACTCTGGTGCCCGGAAAACCCCACCAACTTTCATCCACAGAGACCACACCAATCTACACAAAATGAAAGTTTTGTGTAATAGCTTTAAATCTAGTACTTGAGAAAAAGTACCTAGTAACATTCAACCACTAAGATTAATGGCGGCTCGTTTACTTCCACCTGTTTGTCTGCAAAGTCATCAAACAACAACCTGCACAGCTGTGTTGTTGTGCTTTCTACCTAATTATGTGGCAATTTTTCCTTTCCCTATTCATCTCTAATGAAGCTTGTAGAGGATGACTTGCCCATTCTTAATACTGCCTACAAAGCTCGGATTGGTTGGACAAAGAACACAACATCAGAGATATTTGGATCACTTAAAAGAAATGTACTGAAGAAGAAGAAAAACTCAAACCAGGACTATCTGATGCCCACATGAGCATTTTCTTTTCATAGCCCATGACCTGGTGGCGGCTCCGTGTCGTGTCCTCTCATTATGGCTGCCATCCCAGTTCCTTGAATGGAGCTAATTCTGGCGGTTTATTTTGGATGTTCATCTTATCTGTTATCATCATATGATGTTTGGTGCTTTTTCACGGCTATAACCCTTACGTCCTGCGTGACAATGTGGACCTTGTGATGTTGGCCGCCTTGGGCCCCGAGCATATGGAGGGGCCCTCTGGGACAAACAGTATGATGTCTGATTAACAGAGAGTCTTTAAGACTAAGAGGAACTGAGTGGCCCTGGTCTAACTTTGTCCCAGTGGGGCATTAACGAAGACTGTCTGAATCTATCGATGCCTGTCTCTTTCTCTTAGTTTACCTCGTTCTTCCTTATCTGATCCTCTTTTGCTCACTATACCAGGAGTTCTGCAGCCATCAATCTGGGCCCGTCTCTGTTTCCGTCTTTTGTCTTCCTCCTTCTCTCTCTGTCAGGCCTGTTGCCTTCAGATACCATATCTTCTCTTAATCTACTCCTGAATTACAGCAGAGCCAGCGTCCCAGAGGAGCGCTTTAGATTGCTTGCGGAGGAGAATGGGATAAAGAGAGAGACATTGAGGGAACGAGGTTCAGATAGGGATGCCACTTGCAACAAAAGATGTCTTAATGAGATGATTTACGTCGTGCGGAAGAACAAAAAGGATGTCATTGATCCTCGAGTCAGCAGAGGAAAATTCACTAAATTACCAAATGGCCCAGGAGAGATTTGTAAGGAGAAAAACAAAGCGAGAGATTGATAAACGCATTATACTTCCACTTTCCATTCATGTGCAAAACCTGACAGCCTCTTGGAAAAAAAAAAAAGACAGAAAAAAAAAAAGACAACACCATGATCAAACTGATCGACAAAGCGCGCGACTAGAACTCATTCTCCATCCTCACGCCTTCTCGCTGGGAGATGACGCAGGAGATAATTGCATTGTTTCGAGGCATGTAGTCTGGTTCACTCCGTCATGATCAGACACCCGGCACCATCTCTCACTCTCATGACATTCAGGAAAAATGATGATGTTGCCAGGAGCAACCACGGGAGGAACGTAGTGACGCTCCGAAGCATCTCTATGGCACCTCAACTTGTTATTCCAGAATGAAACGTGTCTATATTTATAACACTCACTCTGGTAGCAGGACTCTTCAGCCAGCTCTGATGCATTATGCAGATGCAGATGATAGAATTAAAAAAAAAAAAAAATCTACCACCACTTAACGAATCTACATAGTAAAAACAAAAACAAAACAGCGGGTTGATGAAAAAAAAACTGCCTATTTGCCGCAGCTCAGTCCAACAGTGCCAATCGAAATGCTTTGACAGCTGAGTTTTGGAGCAGCAGAGACACCGGCGTGTCACTACCATCTCCCGCCGGCCCTGGGGTCAGGGTGTCAAATGTGTCTGTCCACTACGTGTGAGTCACGGCGGGTTGAAACAGAGGCAGGACTTGTCATAGCAGGGCGCCCACGCAAACAACTGTGGCTAAAGGCGGCACATCAGGGAGCCTCGAATCCCTGGACGGCCAGTTACTCTTTGGTAGGAGAACGGTGACAAGTACAATAAGTTAGACGCGAGGGAAGTGGCAGCATTGATAAGTGTCAATCACAAATGTCACAGTGTGGCAGGAGAAGAGGCCGGCATGTTCCTCAAGTGTTATTGATGTTGTTACTGGGCCACTGAACAAGGGCTGTGTATTTGATACAGGGGGTTACGAATCATAGTTTTAGATATTGAGATTTTCTTAAATCAAATTTTAGCAGTATAAAGCAACATTTTTTCATTGACCCCCCACCTGTATTTAAGAAGGCCAACCCCCCATCCTATTAACTAACATCATCACCTTAAAATAGTTACATATCGGCCAAAAAATCCTCAGTTTGAATAAATGATTAATTAATTCAGAGTTGAGTCTTTTTTCTTTTTACATTAAATCAACTTTCTCTAACTTGTCAGTTTCTTCAACATAAATAGAAAGGGAAAATATATTTTTTAAAAGTTTAAGATGCAGACTTTTGTATAAACTATACAGTAAATGTGTTATTATGATTTGAGTTATGTGCAAAGTGCAGACAACCAAATCATGGCGCACGTTGGAAACCACTGGTATAAAGAGCACACCACCATATGCATAAGATTTGCATTTAAAGAGAAGTTTACTTTTTAATACAACATGCCCTGTAACGTCCAACACCATAGCACTACTTTTTGTGCAATCTGAGCTCCTGCATGCCACAAATCTGTGCATGAAAACTATTAATTAGAAATATATGGTGTTTTTGAGAATAAATACAGCATAGAGTGTGACAGTGGTCCCCGCGTTCTCCAGCCTGCTTCACCTCTGGCTTGGCTCTGTGTCTTCCAGGGCCTTGCGGTGGCCAGCCGTACCATATGGCCCTTTGCTCTGAGCCAGGGAGTCAAGGAACACCAAATTAATTCTACGCACTGAAGGATTTAATCGTCCGGCCTCTATCACACTAAAGCTGGCAAAAAAATGTGTTTCTTACAGTCTCCCAGTCGCAGACAGCTGTCTCCGCTCCACATGCACATGGACACTTTAAATACTGTATATGTTAAACATACAAACACTCAAATGTACAGATGGTACACCAGACTGGACAAATGTCTTTATCAATAGGCTGGACAAACTGTAGATTTTATGGACCCAAAATTAGAAATAGCACATATATTATTATATGCACTCTCAATGCAAAGTTGTTGCATAAAACAATGTATTCTCACGTGCATATGCAACCGTCCCACAGGGAAATACTGCAAAAGCATAATATTTGTGTTGCTCTTGGACATGTGTACTTATTGTAAGTCGCTTTGGATAAAAGCGTCTGCTAAATGACTGTAATGTAAAATGTAATGTCTCCTGTATGGCATAACACACAATTAGTTCCCAACAGCAATCACGAAATCATGAGCTTACAGTTTCTGTCATGTCAGACTGATGGATGGATGTTTTGGATGTTGTTGAAAGAGAGTATCCCACGAGCATTTGCATACAAAACAAATCGGGCATGTATGTGCGACAGCATTTGTTTAGACGTCCTGGAAGAGAAGCCAAAAAACCTGTTAGTGCACCCCTGGAGGTTTTGTGACTTTCATCATTTGAACCACTTTATCCGCAGGCAGCGTACATACTCACTGTGAGTGAAACCAGCGGTGTCTATCAACACAAAAAGGAGTACTAACAGGAGGAACCGATAAACAGTCTGCCAGAAGACTCATCCATCATTCTGAGGGGATATTATAATGACTAACTAATTTATGACACAGCAACACAACTCTTTTCTGTGTGGTGTCAGTCAGTTTAAATTTGAATACAAACATGTTCAGTACATGCATGTTTTACGAGGTGGATGGAGTACAAGAAGGTGGTACTCAAGTGAGAGTAAGTAAAAGTAAAAACGTGTGCCTGAATAGAAGTAAAAAGGTTGGTTAAAATGTACTCTGAGTAAACGTTACTGCGTTACATTTTGGGTGCGGGGTTGATCATACAAGTACCAGTCAAAAGTTTGGACACACCTTCTCATTCAACTACTTTGAAGAATCTAAAATATAAAACATATTCTGGTTTGTTGAGCATTTGTTTGTTTACCACATAATTCCATATGTGTTCCTTCATAGTTTGGATGTCTTCAATATTGATCTACAATGTAGAAAAAAATAAAAATAAAAAATAAAGAAAAACCATTGAATGAGAAGTTGTGACCAAACTTTTGACTGGTACTGTATGTGACCCTACTGTTAAATTAAAGAGGCTAGAAGATAGATTTATTAAATGTCATCAGCAACAACAGCCCTTCTGTCCAAATCCACAGACTGCACCACTACAGTCCATGCATGCAGCTGATAATCAATTACATACATGCACAACTGCCCTATTCAATGTAGCCTCACCAGAAATAACATGACGAGACAAAACTCAGCAAGTAAACAAAAAAATGATTGACAATTATCTAAACGAGATCTGGACAGCATGGCGCCTGGAACCACTAGAAGAAACACATCACCAAAGCAAACAACGCGCACGTGTTAACGTCACGAGAACACACACATTACAGCGGAGGAGAGGCTGCGCAGTTTTCACACGACGCGAGCACCGCAGCACGCGCACACGCAGCTAGGTTGCTAGGCAACGAGGCCGTCTTCTGACGTTCTCCTATGGAGGGCCCAGCGGGTCGGTCGGGTGTTGTTGTGCTCACCTGCCCTCTCCGTCCCAGTACAACCAGGACATGATACTGGACTCCATACTGGACTCAGTGGGCGTGTCAATTAGCCTGTTCACCAAGTGCATCAAACCAGTCATTAATTAAGATAGACATGACATTGTTTTTACACTGCCAAGGTACACTAATGTTAATTAAAACTACACCACAGTGGACATTTATTTGATTGTGCTTGAAATGTCAGCCCTCTTATTACATCCATGTGCAAGCCACCGGCACTTGAACATCTAGGGAAGAATGATACTTGTGATAAATAGTAAACTAGCTACTAAAGTAAAAGATAATCCAATGTCAAATCCTACTCAAATAAACAACTACAAATAAACAACTCTGCTACAGTAGGCTCAAGGTTTTACCTCATGATAAGTAGTCTTATTATATGAATCATTTATGTCATATACATTGAATGTGTTGTATCTAAGAACTGTTATGCTGCTCATTCTGTACACATGACATCTATTGCATTCTGTCCATCCTGGGAGAAGGATCCCTCCTCTGTCGTTCTCCCATAGGTTTCTTCCTTTTTTCTCCCTGTTAAAGGTTTTTTTTAAGTTTTTCCTGTGCCGATGTGAAAGGACAGAGGATGTCGCATGTGCACAGAAAAGCCCCTGAGGCAAATTTGTAATTTGTGATTCTGGGCTATACAAAATAAACTGAATTGAATTGAATTGAATTGAATAACCATTTAAACACACGTGTGCGCTAACAAACACCTGATGACGTATCTTTTGCGTAGGCCGGTGTTGTGTAAAAGTCAAAAAGGAGAAGATAGAGGAGCGAGATCAAGTCATCAGCCTATCCTTTCGTAAAACAAGAACATGAATATTGGACAATTCTGAAATCTTTTTTGTTTAAAGTATGGTTTGGGTTACGCAACTACAGCACTCAACAAGTTAAGCCCAGTATTGCAGAAATTATATCCATGTTGGATGATGATGCCACGCCTACGTCCAATTTCAACGTTCTATGTGCCAGTGCAGGAAGTGATGAGTAAGGGTAAGGAGCTGGATGTGATGGATGGGTGTGTAGTAAGTATAAAACGAAATCGTATTAGTGTGGACGTAGCATCAGCCTTCCACACAAGGGATCAGAATTTGCATCAAGTCAAAGACCTGGTCTCTGACTGGTCCTACACCTTTTAATTAACCCTAACCATGATCTTTCACTGACTTTAACCCTAACCATACCTTAACCGGAATTCATTTCCCACGCACAACATTTTCCTGACCTTATCTATACCTAATAAATATGCATATATTTGGAATATAAATATTCCTATAGGAGAGGGTTAAAAAAAACATTGGCACTGTGCATAAAAACACATAATTCAGTTTTTTGCAGTGTCCTACAGTATCTAGGTTCATATCTGGCCATAGGGTTGGAAAGGATAACACTCTGCATGCCTAGAAACTAACTCAACCTCCACACCTTCTTTTCCCCCTCTTTGCATAAAGGTCGCACTACCTCCTGCATACTGAAAATAAGCGCTGGACATAAATTGTGAGGCACAGAATGGTCCAAAAGGAACGTTATTTCAGTGTAGGATTTCTTTCTGGATGCTTAAGTCAAAGAAGAATATTTTTGTTGCGATCTACTTAGTCCAGAACAGGTCCAAACTAAGTAATCTGATTGCGGTAGAAATCTATTTAAAAGAAGAAGCTCTCGATCATCTCCCTTGCAGATTTTTGGGTCTTTGAAACATAACATGGCTCATGTGAGTCCATCGTTTCCCACTTAGACGATGATTTGCAGCCCGTGCCCTGCATCAGAGCCAGATCACAGGGGAGCTGTGCAGTAGGTGCAGATGGTATTTCTTCTCCTCTGGCAGTCAGTGTGGGCCAGAAATCGAATGAGAAATTCTGACAGAGTTGGGCGTCAGCGTAATCCAACCCAGTGGACAGCTATAACCAAGTGTTATTTGTTTTTCATTGCATCATGTAATTACTCCCCTCCTCCCCAAAGAGAGCTGGGGACGAGGCAGCTGTGGCTGGGAGGATGGATGGATGGATGGATGGATGGATGGATGGATGGATGGATGGATGGATGGATGGATGGATGGATGGATGGATGGATGGATGGATGGATGGATGATAGATAGATAGATAGATAGATAGATAGATAGATAGATAGATAGATAGATAGATAGATAGATAGATAGATAGATAGATAGATAGATAGATAGATAGATAGATAGATAGATAGATAGATATACTAACAGCTGGTTAGGGGCCAGTGTTTAGAGATCTGGGACCGAGGGAGTTGGAGGAGTGGAGTATGGAGAGGTTGAAGGTGGGGTTAATGTGCTGCTAGCCAGTCTTCCTGTGCACACTGGAGAGGCCTCATTACTCATAGTTGATAAAGCCATCCAAGTCACCTTCTGCACTCTCCGTGGACCGTCCCACCCACTCATCCCAGCTGCTCACATCAGCCCATGAGCCAATAGAGGACCCAGGGTGTGGTGGGCCTGTTGAGGATACAATAACACTAACAATATGAGACGGCACACATTATTATTCTTTCCTGTTTCTTAAAAAAAAAGGCCTTGAGTAAAAATCTCGATAAATAAAAAATCGTGCATCCAGGGTGCTGCGACGCCTCACACACTTTCTCTCTCTCTCTCTCGCTCTCGCTCTCTCTCTCTCTCTCTCTCTCCAGAGAGAAACAACGCAAAGGTCATCGGAGCTAATCAGTTGCACCATCCCAGACACCTCAGTTCAGTAATGAGATCATGGAGATTCCCGGTGAAGAATGCCAGGCTCAGTCAAGGCTGAATGTGCTCCGTGGGCGAAGGAACACAGGTTGAACCAGAGAAATGTGGACAGCCGGCTAATGTAAAGGCAGCCAATGTGACTGCGAGCCTGGACTCAAGTATTCACCCAGCTCGAGGCTTTCTCTCCGGCTGGGGGGGGGGGATCCAGATAGCAGAGATAAGTCCATGGTCGCTCCTCACACCACATCAAACATAATGAGGACAGCTCTTTTCATTCAGAGACAGAGAGGGGGACAGGAGATAAGAGTCCTCTGTTCATCATCCATTTTCTGCAGAGGGAAGGGATGATGGAGAGACAAAGGAGGACGAGGAGGGATAGGAAAGGCGATGGAAAAAGGAAAATGCAGGAACATTTCTCAGGTTCGTCGTCACGATGGTCACGGATGAGCACATGCCAGGTGGCAAGCAGTGCAAGTGGAAATAGGGGAGAACAGAAATTAAGGGGAGGGTTAAATGGGAACTTTGCCTTTACGAGCACATCATTCCTTCATTTCATTTTTGGTGAGAGTGTGCGAAAAAAATGCAGCTTTTTCCAACATCCCACAAGACTTTTTTTTTTTTTTTTTTTTTTTTTTTTACTGCACTGCATGTAAACACTCCCATGTGTGTGTAAAGCATGTTAAAGGAGTGGACCTTATAAGCAACCGCAATTCTCTAATGCATGGACGTCCAACAAAACATCTGCGATGATTCACAATCCCAGTCATGTATGCGTGCAGCATTGTACACATGGGGATGGATAGTTTGTGAGTGAGGAGACAGAAAGAGAGGGGTGCAGTAAAGGGGAGGGGGAATGGGGGGGTGGACGTGTTGGAATGAAAACTGTCTTGTCGACAAAAGTGAAATATCTGAGGCTTGGCCGGGGACCAGAGTTCCCAGAGTTCGGGGTGGGGAAGCTTATTGTGATGCTCTGCGTTGGAGCTCCGGCGCTCCCTCTTTTCTCTGGAGCGTTGAGCGGTCAGGGGATGTCATGCCTCGCCGATTCGAGGCCTACAAGGGCTTCACAAAAGAATACTTTGATTCTTGAGTGGAAGAGTTGCGGAATAAAATGTTGAATGTGGCACGATGGTGGGCAGTGTTGCTTTAATGTTCCATCCAGTGAACTGAAACCTTCTGGATGGACGTGACGCTCAGGAAGGAGGCAAGGAAGAAGGATGCAGTTCGATCCGGTTGGAAGGCTGCTCATGGGCAGGTGCAGGCGGTGGCCTTGAGTGACAGGTTAGTGAACAGGATTGGGAAATTGTGGGCCCTTTTAAAACAGCTATTATAGAGTACATTCACAACAAAAATACCCCCAAAAATACAATCTCCAGAGTGGATGAATATAGCCTATAACCCTCTTTGTTATGACTTATTTTACAGCAAAGTCAATGCAGGGGATCACACAATAGAGGTATTACCATTAACCTGTACTTTTGTTTTTGTAGGACACGCTCATAAAAACAGTGAATTTAGCTAAATATGGTAAAGGGACAGAAAGGGGGTCTAACGTGGTCAAACCGAAGACGAAGTCATTTCAATGTTTCCAAATTGGGTGTTTCAGTATGGCCCAAAAATCTTTAAAAAGTCAAAAGGTTTTCCG
This sequence comes from Anoplopoma fimbria, assembly GCF_027596085.1. Lineage (NCBI taxonomy): Eukaryota > Metazoa > Chordata > Actinopteri > Perciformes > Anoplopomatidae > Anoplopoma > Anoplopoma fimbria. The sequence goes on from NC_072463.1 coordinate 16,564,503, forward strand.
ACATTCTGAATCAGCCATCTTAGTCTAAGGGCTCTGCATCAGTACATCTTTATTGGGCATGTTAGGGGCCCTTGTTTATCCCTGCGTCCCCAAAATCCTTCAGAATCCTACTCCCCATATTTTCCCCCTTATGTTCCCCCTTGCTGCATGATGGTTTGAGACCGTGGTATTTAATCAACTCAAACCATAAGTCATTTTCAGTTCATCTTCAAGAAAATAAGTTGTGCTTTAAAGAGAGTTCTGAATTGACTACAAAGCTCAGATTTGGGTTGCTGCTATTCTTGCTAGTTATTAATACCAGAGGGAGAGTCTTAGTAGAACTGATGGTGTGAAAATAAAATAAACAGATCCATGAGCAAGTCTCCATTTAAAACATCTTAAAGGAACACAAAAAATCAGACAGTGGGGTTTTTGACATTGACGTGGTACTTTCTGTGGGAGTCAGCAGCCGTTAGAGGAACTGCACCTTTAAGCACTTCTCAACTGGCTGCAGTATCGAACATTTGATTGGTGTGAATACGATTACACCTCACTTGTTTATCATTTATTAAACTCGGCCATGAAATACTCATGAATCCCCGAGGCGAGATGAAAAAAATGTGCACTTCAAGCAAAGATGTTGAAAAATCAGAATGCAGACATGTTTTGAGAGTGATTGATGGTCCGTGTGTTTGTGTGTGAACATGTGTTTGTGTGTGAACATGTGTTTGTGTGTGAGTGCCCCTGTGGGAGGACTGATAATGTGTGTGTCGTATGTGTGTGTGTGATGGTTTTGGTATGTGAGGTGTTTGTAGGGAGGAGAGTTCACACGCTCCTGGCTCCCATCACTCTTCGTTTTTCTCCCCGACTTTATCTGCCTCCGAGAAATCTCAACACTTTAAGGGGAACGTAGATAAATTCCATCCTCGCCGTAAAATATTACAGCTCATGTGCACATCTGGAACACAAGGGTGTGTTAAATCCCCCCTTCACCTAACCCTCCAATGCAGCAAGTAGGTAACACTTAAAGCATGATTGCATAGTCCATCTGGGATGTAATGTGGTTTCACTTGGAGCAGTGATTCCCAACCAGCTGTACTGGTACCCCAGGAGTATCTGTTAGTGTATATAACCACACTGGAGACAGCCGCAGGTGTAGTTCCTTATTACAGTACCTCTGCAGTTGCCAAGGGGGTTGTAGAAACATTGTGGAGTAGCTCTAAGACAAAAAAAAAATTGAAATGATGACTTGATTAAAAGTTCAAATAAACGTTGAGTCATATATATATAACACCTGAACACATACACACATGTCCTGCAAGCAGAGAAGTTGAAACAGATCAAAATGATCAAAACTGTAAGTGATTAAAATAGTTAGTGAAAGTAATGGATATATGGTTAACATAGTTAGCTAAAGGAATGGATATTATAAAAAGGTGGATATATGGTTAACATTGTTAGCTAAAGTAATGGATATATGGTTAACATAGTTAGCTAAAGGAATGGATATATGGTTAACATAAAGTAAAGTGGATATATGGTTAACATAGTTAGCTAAAGTAATGGATATATGGTTAACATAGTTAGCTAAAGTAATGGATATATGGTTAACATAGTTAGCTAAAGTAATGGATATATGGTTAACATAGTTAGCTAAAGTAATGGATATATGGTTAACATAGTTAGCTAAAGGAATGGATATATGGTTAACATAGTTAGCTAAAGTAATGGATATATGGTTAACATTGTTAGCTAAAGTAATGGATATATGGTTAACATAGTTAGCTAAAGGAATGGATATATGGTTAACATAGTTAGCTAAAGTAATGGATATATGGTTAACATTGTTAGCTAAAGTAATGGATATATGGTTAACATTGTTAGCTAAAGTAATGGATATGATAAGTATTATGAATGCAAACTTAACAAAAATAATAATAAATGTACTTTATGAAAAATAGATTGTAACAAGATCTCGTTAAAATGAATGGATCGAACACATTTGTAACATGACTGATCAATAAGGGGTAGGGTACTTGAGCTACCAGGGCTGTTAGGAAATATCTGAAAAAAGATGTATATGAAAAAAAGGTTGGGAACCTGATTAAGAGATTGACCCACCACCCTTCTCCTTCTATTGTCTCCACCTTACACACATATATGAACATGCAAACAATACATGCACGCTAGAATGTACTCAAAGCACATATTCACTTTCCTCCAGTCCACCCTTTTTTCTGTTTTCCTGGTGGAACATTTCCAGCAAGCAAAATCCAATCAGACATGCAGGAGGGCTGCAAGGGGGTGGAGAGAGAGAGAGTGACAGGAAAATGCATAAAGAAAGGTCGTGTTTCACGCCGCCATCCATCATTTTTACAGTTGGGGATGCAGACTTTGGGGTTTTTGCACATTTTAGCAGTCTAAGGTGGGTGGTAACGGGGCGGTTGAGGTTGCCAGGGGAGTGTGTGTGTGTGTGTGTGTGTGTGTGTGTGTGTGTGTGTGTGTGTGTGTGTGTGTGTGTGTGTGTGTGTGTGTGTGTGTGTGTGTGTGTGTGTGTGTGTCACAGTGCGCACTAGAGGAGTGTACACTTTTAAGATAAACTGGTCTGATGAAAGAGGAGCCCTCGGCCCTGCAGTGGCCCCCATCATCCATCTGGTGATGTCACTTGCAAGTGTGTGCGTCGGCGAGAGAGTGTGTGTGCCTGCATTTGTCTGTGGGTGTGTGGAGCTTCAGCCAAGTGACCCTGCAGTAAGGCCTTAGGGAAGAAAAGGGAGGGGGGGGACTATGGGTTGTCAGGTGGAGGGATGATGCTGCAGCTTTCCTCGGTAGTCCGTGCACGCTCCCACGTGCACATTTTAAGTATGAGAGTATTGTAGCACGGAGCACTTGTCAAAGACGGACCCCACCCATGTTCAGCGGGAAACCTGAGACCTCTCGGAACATGGCAGGAGGAAAGGAGGGGGAGCGGAGAAGGAGAGTGGAGGAGACATTCAGGGGCCCAGGGTGCCAGAGGTATCATTACCTTTCCATTTCACTTGATGAAACCCATTTTGCTGGATTAGTTTCACACTTTCAATGGGACCCTGAGGTGAAGGGAGCCTCCTATCAGGATTAGCGGGTTGCGGGGGGGACTGCAGACAGCAGGGTGATGAAGAGGAAGAAGAACCTCGGCTTGCTCTGGCTCCGCCTTCCTCCACAACAAAGGGACGCGGCTTGTTTCTGCAGACAAACAGAGTCGGGGCTACGTGCTTGTCAGGCGACAGACGTGTGTGTGTGTGTGTGTGTGTGTGTGTGTGTGTGTGTGTGTGTGTGTGTGTGTGTGTGTGTGTGTGTGTGTGTGTGTGTGTGTGTGTGTGTGTGACGAGAGAAAGTGTGTCTGGACAGAGAGCCAGCCAAGTTGCCAGTCTGAATGAGAATGAAGGACGGTGATTGGACTTGCCAAATTGGAAGGGATATTAAATCTAGGAAGCCAAACCACTTGATAATGAGTTTTTGTAGCAGCGTGTGCACACGTGTGAGTCTGTGTGTGTGTATGTGTTTTTGTTCACACCTGTGGGCTCTGTCATCTTTGCTCCTGATTATCTGCAGCATAAATCAACGGTGGGTGCGTTGCCATGGCAGCCAGCGGCGGGCAGGGTGCTGGCTGTGGTAGCGGGAGAGCGCCACAGCTATTTCATTAACCTTTAAAGGACTTGGTATTTATTTTAGTAGCAGCGCTATGAATATAAATTTGTCATTTTGTAAAAAGGAAATGACCAGGTAATAAAAAGTCTGAGGGCCCTGCTAAGGTCTCTCTCTCTCTCTCTCTCTCTCTCAACTTTGCCGGTGGCAATTACGGTCGGTTGGACCGTTGGCAGTTCCACCACTTTGGTCCAGACTGAAATATCTCAACAACTATTAAATGCATCACCATGAAATTTGATACAGACATCCATCTCCCCCTCAGGATTAATTCGAACAACTTTGGTGGTACACTGACTTTTTGCCTGGCACCATCAGCTCAAAGTTTTAATTCGGCCAGTCCTTTGGTTTATGAATAAATATCTACAAATTAACTTTTTTTTCCCATCGGATCTTGGCTGTACTTTGTGTTTAATGCTAATCTTAGAAATATTAAAGAACCACTGTGCTTATGCACAGCCTCATACTGCTGCTAGAATGGCTGTAGACTCTACACACTTTTGTGACCACCTGGATTTATTGGACAATATAATAACTCCTGAATTAGCCATCACTTTATAGATATACCCGAAAAACAGACGTTCTATATGATTATTTTATAAAAACTATTTTTATAAATGTATTTATTGAATACTATGATATATATTTAGGCATCATAATGTAAAATTCAATATATTACAAGATTTTATACATATTAACTGCCCCAATGTCTACACTTTTTTTGCACCTTTTAGCAAAAATGTGTCTATCCCACAGTTGTTTTTGCATCCATTATTTTAAACAGTGGATAGCATGTTGAGATTGAATGATGTTTAAACAGGATGCCATCCCAAATAAGATAACAACCTCCATACCAGCCTGATTTCAACAGATGCAGCTTGTTCAATGTTCCCTCACTAAACTAAAGGCAAAGATTTGGGGATACTAATAATAATAACTTTATTTATATAGCACCTTTAAAAACAGGGTTTACAAAGTGCTTCGACAGACAAGGCAGCAAAACAGTTCAATAGATGAAACATTAAAAACAATCGATAGGATAAAACTAAGCTGAGAAATAAAATGAAATAACAATTTTTGTGATTTGGGGTCTGAAACTGAAGTTGGAATCAAAAATAACTCTTAAGTTTCTTGCAGTGGATTTTATATTTACAGACAGAGGACCAAGGGCATTTACAATAGGAGGGATGGGGTTTGGGGGACTAAATAAAATGATATCTGATTTGGAATTATTGAGTTACAGAAAGTTTTTTGCCATCCCACAGTTGATATCCTTAAGACAGTCTAAAATAGCAGCTAGGCTTCTTGGGTCGTCGGGTCTCAGTGGAAGGTATATCTGTGTGTCGTCTGCGTAGCAATGAAAAGAGACATTGTGACGATGGATGATCTGACCTAGTGGGAGCATGTATATAGAAAATAAAATTGGACCTAAAATTGGACCTTGCGTTACACCACAGGTAATGTTAGATGTAGAAGATGAGTAATTACCTATGGTGACCGAGTGGGTTCTGTCTGAGAGGTAAGAATAAAACCAACTAAGTGCAGAGTCCTTGATGCCAACCCAGTTTTTAAGACGGTTGATTAAAATGGCATGGTCTACCGTGTCAAAGGCTGCACTTAGATCTAAAAGGATAAAAATCGAGCTCTCCCCCCTGTCAACTGCTAAAAGGAGGTCATTGGATACCTTGAGGAGGGCGGTTTCTGTACTGTGTAAAGCTCTAAAACCTGACTGAAACTTCTCGAACACATTATTAAGACACATAAAAGCTAAAAGTTGGGTTGAAACCACTTTCTCTAAAACTTTTGATAAAAACAGAAGTTTAGAAATTGGCCTAGAATTGTTAAGAACCGAGGGATCAAGATTCGGTTTCTTTAAAAGAGGTTGGACCTCAGCATGACTAGATAGAATAGTTCCTGTTGCTAACAAGCTATTAATAATCAATAAAATACTGGGCCCGACTGTATCAATAACCTCTTTAAGAAATTTAGTTGGTATAAAATCAAGGCTGCACGTGGTTGATTTCATAAGGGATATGGTTTCAGCTAAAAAGGAAAGCGCTACAAATCTTCTGACTATCCTGCAACCGCCTGGACACAAAAGAGGTTGAGAGACTTGTCTTATGAGATGCGTGGTTACATATAGCTGCATGTGAAGTCTTCAGACTGAACATCTGCTCAGCCATGGACGGAGGCCAGTCAACAATCACTGCAAAATGGGCTGTCAAGGAGGAAAAAGAAACCCGAGGGAGGGAGTAAAACAGCCTTATAAAACACACCTGAGATTCATCATTGAATCTGTAAAACTGAAATGTACTACCGTAAAAACTATATACTAGCCATAACATATGTCCTGGGCTGCTTGCAGAGTTCTCTTATATGCACATATCAGATTCTCCTGTCTGGGAAAAACATCACCAGGAACGGACAAAGAAAAAGCCGACGTTTGGAGCAGCAGCGGCCTCGGGGGCAACGAGGGCAACGCACTGTAGAAGGGTCTCTTTGTGCGCTGGGATCACGGACGCTTTGGCTGCCATTGGCTGGTTAAAAAAGAGCATCCTCCAGATGCCTCAGCAGTAAGAGAAGCCTCTGTAACCGCTGGTAATTCAATTGTGCCACATGATTTTGTTGGTGAGCAATCCACAAATGGGCACTCAGTGAAAACAGCATGGCGTCCAGGCCTTAATGAGCCGGAGGCAGAGAGGAGGAGTAGGGGGGCAGGGGCAGTGGGGGGGAGGGAGTGTGGAGAGCACAGAGAGGGGGCAAATGTGGGATTGTGATGCAGTACAGGCTGAAAGTGCAGAAAAGAATGTGAAAAGTAGTAAAAAAGAAACCAGATGATTCACATCAATGCGGCCTGTGGAAGGAACCGCTTTAGTGGCCGGCGTACAAAAGACAGGACAAAGAACTAAATAAAACTCCTACATGATGAAACTTCTGTATTGTTTTTTATGGATGTGAACAAATTGAATGATAAAATTGAATGATAAAATCTGAGTAGATGAGACACGCATGAGACGTAAAACTGACGAAAAGCACACACACACACACACACACACACACACACACACACACACACACACACACACACACACACACACACACACACACACACACACACACACACACACACACACACACACACACAGCAGCCATGTGGAAGGCTGTAAATCTCTGGCTGCGATGGTCACGGCTGTTTGGATCTGGATTGTTTCAAGCTAAGTGAAGAAAGTCCAGGCCAAGAGATGACACTACCCCCTTCATGGTTCCTCTCAAGGCACACTCAGACCTCGACCAGGACTCTCATTCATACAGCGGGGAGCGGGAAACACAAATATGGGTCGTGGAGCACCATGGGAATGGTCGATGTTGTTGACTACTACAAATTGGCTGATTGGTTCAATATTATTGATTTTGAAAGTCATCAGAGGAGACCGAGCTAAGTGAAGGAAGGGAGTTCTGACTGAACTCACACACAGTAACGTTAACATTGACAGGATTCCCTGTGACGGTTCTCGTAAATCCAAGTTACATCTTTTTGATCGCTTCAGAGTTGTAAGGCGCAACATACGGGGGGTGGGGGGGTGCTAATTTGTACCCACTGTTACACAAAAAATGTGAGACTCCAAGAGGAGAGGAAAAGAAAAGGCACAGTTTCCATAGTAACCATTTTCAGACTAAGTGGTTATCTTCGCACGCTCTCGGTTTTTCTGTTGACTTGCTCTCTCTTTCCCCGTTTCTCTTACAGCTTCCTCCTCTTTTTTTGGGGGGAATAAATCAACCGCCAGGGAGTTTTAGTAAACAAGCAGCGCGAAGGAGGGAGCTGGGCTGCATTCATTAAAATGTAAAGAGAGGACATGAGAGGGGGATCAGGATTCACACAAATAGGTGCAAAAGATGAACAAGAGAGCAGAAACAAAAAAACCTAGATGCAACAGAATCACAGAATGAAACAAATAACATTCCTAATCCAGACACACACCTGGAAAAAAGGCTTTCAGTTGCATGAATACAGAGGGGGCGACATGGCACAACAATCTAGACATGCAGCGGCGCAACTATTCCTGCCCTATATTTCATATTTAATCTGCCGCGCTGGAGGATTTCTTGGCCCAGTGCACAGTGTAATCTTGTCAAGGGGGCAGATGGCACACCCGCGGTGTCAATCGGATCCCCTGGATTGGGACGGTGGAGGAGGAGAGTTCTCCAGGGGGCCGCCATGCAGCCGCCACGCCGGGGTCAGCAGGTTCGGCTGCTCGGCGGCAGCATCTGCAGCACGGAAACAGACAGTCCCTTCACCTTTTTTTTTAACCCCAGTCTAAGCACAGACCTAGAAATGACTTTGAGCAGAGGGGTTGACATTGGACACAATTGCAGGCTAGGATTAGGATTAGCCCAGGAGCCGATGTAACAGGCCTGTCTTGTTCCCCTTTTCCTTCTCACACACACATACAAACACACACACACCTTATGGATTCTCCCTATCTCTTTTACACACATTTACGATGCTGTTTTTGCAACTCGCTGCCTGCCCGTGGATGCAGTTTCCACTCCAGGCGGAGGAGGAGATGAAGAATCGGTGGCCACTTGCCAACATCGTGTGCCAACTGAGGAGCCCTGGTTATGAGAAAGGACACATGCTAAATGCTAACACCAGCTTGTTAATACGCTGTAGTCTAGTGGGTGTAATGTTCAACCATCTTGGTTTAGCATGCCAACATTTGCTTATTAGCACTGAACACAAAGTTCAGCTGAGGCTAATGGGAATGCCGTAGACATTTGATCATAAACAAAAGTGATGAATGCTTTGAAATTTTGGCAAGCAGCAGAAACAACAGGAGATTACTGGTCCCAAGTAAGGAATAGTCAAGTGGATCACACAAATGAGCTACGACATGGAACAACCGAATGAAATGGCAATCCTCAGAAAGCTGAGTGCATGGCTGAAAATTACAAAAAGGAGAGAATAGCAAAAAGAAACCAACGATGGAAAACAGTATGTTTAGAAAAACATTAAATTATAAAGAAGATGGGCAGAAAAATCACATCCCGGGTCTATTTTAAACTACTTAACTTAGTCCAACAGAGTTCCTTACCAGACCCTTCACCTCGTCTCTAGATAGCGCGCTGCAATTTACAAGGCAGATTTATGAAACAGGCCCGCTAGTGCAGTGAAGTTTTGACAGTCTAATTTGCATGGCTGCAGACAGTCCAACTCGCTTCTCTTCTCCTCCACCACCAAAACAATCTCACCTTCAATTACCAGACATCAGATGAGATGAGGGAGTGTGTGGTCCTCTGATGGACCAGGGAGGGAGGGAGGGAGAGACATGCAGAGAGATGAATGGTGTCCCGGAGCACTGGAGAAGAATGGGAATAAATGAATGAATGGGACAGTAATGAAAAGAGGTGGAGGAGGAGGGGAGAAGGGGACGAAGAGGACGAAGGGGACGAAGGGGAACAGGACATTCAGAGCGGTTGGTCTAGCTGTTTTGAAGAATTGGAAAAGAGGACAAAATGAGCAAAGCTGAGTCCCACGCTGAGGGCTGTACCAGTGTCTCCGATGGGCTCAACGAGGAGGAGGGTGGGTTTAGAAGAATTAAAAAAAAAAAACTTTAAGAGGAGTTCTTAAAATCCTACCCCGCTGTGAAATAACTCTCACATCCAGACTCGGAATGCGACGAAGAATTTAAAGCAAATCTGAACGTGATGTGTCAGCAGGTTGAAGACTGCGTGTGTCAGGAACCGCTGTTTGCTAAAGCAGGGGACACACTTAAGGACATTTTGAAGAATCTAATCTGTAAAGATTGGGGAGGAAACAATTGTCTGATTTGACCAGCTCCTGCTGCAATATTTTATTAATTTTTGTCCAGATTGTTGGTGAAAAATCCCCCAACGGCTTGGCTCTGTCAAACCGTTGCAAAGTTCCCCTACCAGCGCCTCGCACTAAATCTCGATTGTTTAACAGTTGTGTTATGAGCAGGGACTTCCTAAAGCCTTTCAACAGAGCCGGGTTAGATGTTTCTGTTTCTAGTCTTTATGCTAAGCTAACAAGCTGCTAGCTGTGGCTTCATATCGACCGTACAAACGAGAGGGTGCTTATCAATCTCCTTATTTAATTCTCGGCAAGGAAGCTAAAGAGACTGTATCTAAAAGTATCAAATTATTAATGCAAGTGAAAAAGTAAATCACCAGAACCTACTCACACTCTATAAATACGACCTGTGCAGACTCTCCACTGTCTTGCAAATAAATCATCGTGGCCAACTCTAGTTTATAATCAGGTTTAAAGCTCAAGACCACATACTAACGTCGCTCCTGTTCACACAGGGTGCAGACCGAAACACAAACGTTGCTGCGTGAAAGCTTCACGGAAGAACATCTACTCGTTTTTCCATACGATTGCACCGAAAAAGAGACACAGAATAGAAAGACGGAGAGGGGATATGAAGAATAGCGAGGGGTTTGCTCGGCTAAACATTTGCTTTGGCAGGCCCAGAGTAGAGGGGCGGTGTTCTACTAGTTCCCCTGACATGCATCCAGAGGAGCCCCTCTGTCTTGACCATAAATCTGAATGGAGTGGGAGTTATCATCTCCCCCTTCCCCCTTCCCCCTCCCCCCGGCTAAAACCCCGCATTCCTCCCAGACACCGCTTCGTACAAACAAAGTGGCCTGTTCCCACAACTCGACATTGGGAAAGGCGATGGTTTGTCATGGAAAAATCCAGAGGCATCTCAAGAGTCCTTAATAAGTTGTTTTTCTTTTTTCTCTCTCTCTCCCACAAGGCTCTGCAATGGAATCAGCACTTCGCCGAGTGGCTGCGTGTTCTCTCTATATGTGGCAGGGAGGAAACTAAGTTGGACATGTAGTTCACACATAGATGTCAGTCCCCATCAGGTAGAGAGTAAAACTAAACGTCTAAATGAACTGTGAAGAGATTGAAGTCAACACACATATGAGTAGGAGCTGAAAGAAATACACAGAGCTAAGTCAGACAGAGAATTCACACGCTGCAGAAAAGCTCAAAGATGCAGGGATGCACACACACGCACACACACACACATCTGAAATGAGTGTGCATTGGGGGGAAGTCGTTATAGAAAAACCCTGGTAACACATTCCATAGGAGACCGCCTCCTCCCTCAAAGGGAGTCTTTTGTGCTTACTGAAAGGCAGAGGGGGTTACAGGGTTTCTCCCTTTAGGGTGCCGAGAATAATACTCGCTCCCAAGACAATGACCTCATCCTGACTCTCTCCGTGTTAATGCATCTGTATGCATGCATGTGCGTTTGGGAGACGATGGGAATGAGTGCGACTACGTCCGGGGGACGGAGTGCTGTACGTGAATGATGGAGCGAGAAAGTCAGAGAGGCAGAAAGAAAAGCAGGAAGTGTTCGGTCGAGGATGGATTACGAGGGGAAAGGGGGAAGGGGGGGCGCTAAATAGATCCTCAGGAGAGAAGCATCACCCCCACCCCCCCCTCCACATTGTCTGTCTACGGTGAAATGATCTGTAGACGACACTGGTAAGAGCCGGAGGTAATGTAAAGCACGCACACACACACACACACACACACACACACACACACACCCGGGTCCAGGGAGCGGTGGGCTTCAACAGGAAATTCCTTTACAGCCTTTCTGCTGACTAAGGCCTCCGAGTGGGAACAGAGTAAGAAAGAATGTAATGTATATGGTGTGTGTGTGTGTGTGTGTGTGTGTGTGTGTTGTGTGTGTGTGTGTGTGTGTGTGTTATTTGGGGTCCAGTTAGGGCAGCATATGCATAAGCCATTACCAAAGGGGTGTGAGGGGTGCTGGTTTCGGAATAAAAGAGAATTATTTTCAGCAGTATCATTTATCAAATAAGCAGGTACGGTGTCATTGCAGCCATAAAAACACAGCTGAAGAGAGAAATTATTTATGATCGAAAGATGATGAATTTCTTTCGACAGAGTTGCTAATTAATCTTTTTTTTTTTTTTCTTCAGAAATATTCTCATTTGCATACTAGTAGGAGAGCAAGGTTCAAGGTTTCTCTTTATTTGTCCTTAAATTGTGGAAATCTGAGAGAGAGAGAGATTGGCTCCTCATTTGAATTCTCTGCCCTGGTGCTATGTTAGTCTTGACATGGGTGCGATGGACTGATGCTCACATTGGTCCGTTTCATCATCCACTCACTCACCAATCCCCCACTACGACCACACCCACCATACCCCCTCGGTATGTGTACAAGAGTGAGAGAGAGAGAGAGAGAGAGAGAGAGAGAGAGACAGAGAGAGAGAGAGAGAGAGAGAGAGACACACAGACAGTAGCCATCTTTACACGCAGCATCCATGTTGCAGAGCCAGCACGCTGCACAGGTGTCCCTCCACAGTGACCTACATTTCCCCATCCGATGCCACCACCAAGACCATGAACATTTCATTTACCGCCTGCTGCGTCTCTGCAGGCTTCCAGTGAGGCCGAGTTCAGAGAGATTCTGTGCGGGGAAAAAACTAAGAGAAAATTGCAGAAATGATATGATTTATGCGGCTGGTGATGAACAATGGTTTATGTCAGAACATGTGAACATGTCTGTGAGATGGATGCTGCAGCTGAGAGAAAAGGAGTGGCAGGTTGTGTCTGGGTTGGCCGTTATGGAGCAACAGCGCCATCAGGTGACTCACCTTCGGTACTGCAGGTATATATTTTTTTTTCCATATTGTAACATGCACAGACACTGCTTCTATTTGTATACCAGTTCAAAACTTGAGATTGAAAATCTTGCATTTGAAATTTGTTAAAAACCTTATAACCAACTATGTTAAGCTGAATTTTAGTGTTTAAAATGATGCAAAAGACATCTAGAATCATTTCCACTTAATGGAATGATCCTGGGTTTGAATATTTCACTCAAAGTCAACTATCCTTCAGTGGATGGAAGCTATACAACCTGATGCGGAATATACGAGACGAAATATTTTTGAAATTAAAGCTTAAAAAATGAATTACATAGTAAAGTCATTGCAACTGAAAACCCAACCCACCGCTCAAAGTGCAAAAGAACAGAATCAGAATCTGTCAACGATACTCAGTATATACTGTATACAGAGTACCAAAGTTATTAAGTCAGGCAAACTTGGAAGTGTTCACCACCAACACTGTTGATTCATATAGTACCTTGAGTTAACACTGCCTTCTAAAAATGTAATTTATGTTCTTTTTATAGGTGACAGTAAAGTCCCCACCCACAGACAGCGGTATAGTTCCGTATGGGGGCAGAGATAGCGATCTCTTGAGAGATAGTGATCCTCTGTAGTGTCATCTCTCTGGACAAAATAAAGTTGAACAGTTTCAGTGATCCTTTATTTGGAGTTTTGGCCAGACATAGCTGTGAAGAACTTTTTGAAACATTTACTTTTTATTGTTAAATTCCACTTTTTGAGTTTTAAGTTATGCTGACCGTAGAAGTTAAGCACTTAAGTTTGTGTTATCAGCAAATAGTTCTGGTATGAGTGGTTATTTCCTGTGCATTGCGTGCACTATAATTGAAGACCCTCAACACCACTAATTATAATGTTTTAGTAGCCTAGTCTGGTTTTAAAAAAAAAAAACAGACCCGTCTGGTTTTTCTTCTTTAGTAGCAGAATGGCCATACTGGATTATTTCACAATACACGACACTACGCCCATGAGCCATGAATCCTTTAATGACAATGGTCGTTTTGAAAAAAATATAGCGAAATACTCGACCTAAAACAAAAGAAAGAACTTGACAGCAGATTTGAAAACAGATGTGTGCAGAACATCTTTGATTAGTCCAAAGTGTGAATCAGAAGAGAATACACAGCCGAGAATTATAGACATGCAACACATTGTCAGAACACAAAAACCTGAAGAACAGCCAAATGTCTTTACCAGAAAACATACAACTCAACAGTCACCATCTGCACAATGTTCTGCATGGCATTGCACGGACATGCAATCCAAAGCACTTTATACAATAATTAAGCATTTATTTTAGTATAAATATTACATCTCTAGGATTATTTTGTGTATCGCTTACATTACAGATGATGGAGAGGGAAAAATCAGAGAAGCATGGAGTGTTTTCTCGTTGCTCCTTGGTCTACTTGGCACTCTGCCAGCTGAGCCACTTTGTTCCAAACTGAGAATCTTTAAACTTCAAACGATTAACTCACATGCTACCCTCCATTTCAAGCCAAAGAATCCGGCATCAAAACACCGTGACCAGTTTGAGTTCTCTTTGTTTAGTCACATACGACCTCTCTTTAACTAATGTGATAACTAATAGATTCCCACTACCCAAATAAGACAAACAACTCATTCAAAAGTGACAAGAGAGTTACAGCCTGCAACAAGCCCATATATTCAAACCAATCACATGATATTACAGAGAGAGGGGGGGGGACGACGACTAACAACAATGACATGATAGCTGGTTGTGCAACTGACTTGTAACAAAAACATTTGGATAACATCATCACACTGCAGCGTGTTTTAGAAGGCCATACGTCTAGAGTTGGGAGTGAATCCAAAATGAAAAGTGCTCTGTGAATGAAGGCCGAAATATATATATATATATTTATTTGTTTTGTCATTCTGAAGATTTACTTGCATAATAAAAAGATGAGAAAGACAAAAAGGGGGCACAGGTAGAATTAAATCAATCGATCATCATTAAAAAACAAACAAAAAAAATCACTTGGGAAGTATTTCATCTCAGAAAGATGACAAGCAGCATTATAGTTCATGGCTATTTTGCAGCCTGCTGTTAAGTCATTGCCCAACTTGCAATGCAGACGCGACATACATATTTAATGGCATAACGAAAAAGGGGAAACAGCTCCTCCCCCGCTGAAGTGATACCTTTCACATTCTGACTTTGTCACTGCGTGTCCTTAAGCTTTAAACAGGTGGTGACTAGTGTCGTATGCTCTCTAAGTCAGACGTTACTCCAAGAAAGAAATAGCCAAGATTACCATTGCTAGAGGCCTATCTGCGCTAAACTGACTGAGCAGTGTAATTCTTATTGCCTTGGTCTTCCGGTTGCTCTTTTCTTTTCAACAGGTTCACCAATATGGTTCAAACCCGCTGGAAAAATCCCCTACTGACAATCATGACATGGTGACAGTGTGGACAAAGAGTTAAAAACACGTTAAGCATGGTTCGTCTGCCGAGAACTGGCTTTAATGGCGGAACAGAGTTTGTGTTGCGGCGGCTCTCATTCCCAGTTCTCCCAGTCTTCGTCCATCTGGTAAAAAAAAAAAAAAAAAAAAAAAAAGGGGTAAGTCAAACCATTCTCCATTTTTCATATTTTAAAGTGGAAACCGCTTATAGTGATCTCGTTTCCAGTGATCAACCACGTATATGGAACAACAAGCTTGGGACAGAATCAGTCCTATACAAATGCTGTTTAAAGACCCAAAATGAACACTGAAGCAGAACACTTTTTGTCCTGATCCAGATGTGAGAGAAGTTAGCTATCTCCTAAAAGCATATGATAAACTGCCAGAAACCACCAACTAGATGCAGCAGCAAAACTCCTGAGGCTTCCTTGTGTAGTCTACAGAAAGCTAATGCGCAGAGGGAAAGCCACCCTCGTCAAAAAGGGTTGATAAAGCCTGTTCACGTAAAGTCCCCTTAAAGTGAAACTATGCCATTGCAGCCTGGAAAGTAGTGCAGACAAACTGTGGCCGCCTTCTTCCATGCCGCCAGCGCCCTGAGCTCCTCCACCGTCCTTCTGCCAGTTCATCTGCATACACCGCCCCCCTCTGCAATGACACCGCCCGCAAACTAACAAATGCTGCAGATCCTCATCCCAAGTGAGCACTTTGGTGGGGGAAAGATGGAGCCAGCAAATAGCTAAGCTGTCCGTGTCAGAACGATATGTTCTCGTCTTCAATACACAAATACCAATTAGATAGTAGAACTAAAGAAAGTCCAAAAAATAAAACATTTATAATAACCATCCACTTGTACTGGTCAATGCAGCTCAGACAGACGTGATCGCTGTGAGCGGTTTCCACTGTAATTTTGGTAAATGTCACAGCACCAACCTCTCCAGAAGCTTCTATTTTAGAGAGTGCCATTTGGACCTCTTCCTCTGTCATGTCCAGGTCGAAGTCTTTCTCCCAGTCCTCGCTCACATCGGTGCTGGACCCTGGAGACGGAAAGACACATTTGGAACTCTGTGTGACCTCGGCTCTGCTGCTTCTTCTTCTTCGCCTATTGAGCGGAAAGCTCACAACCACTTCACTGAACCTAATCCTGTTTAGATTCATACATCCTAACAGGAACAGTAAGAATCTCACTGCCAACTGAAAAACATCCTCAAGTCATCTCACCTTTCTTGCCATTGTTAGAGGGCGTAGACTTCCCGCTGTCAGAGTTAAGCTCAAACACTCTCAGGTCCTGTGGCCCCTCCTCCTTGGCTGCTTCTGGTTTAGCGTTGGGGCCAGAAGCCCGCACTGACGGCCCATCAACAGTGACCTCTGGCTGGGTGACCACTTCCCCTTGAGCCTCAAGAGGCGAGTCACTCTTTCCAGGCCTCCGCTCTTCTTGCGTCTTGTCCGCAGCATCTTCCAAGCTGGCTTCTGTCAGTTTCTCGGCCAGCTCCGTGGCAACGGGCTCAGGCCGCGCCAGCACCTGCGTTGGGAGGCTGAAGCTGTCGCTGCTGACTGAGAGGGTGGCGTCACGCTCTTCGGAGGGAGACAGCACGGGGCTCAGTAGAGTCGTTCTTGCGGGAGCGGTCGGGTTGGCGGGCAGCGGGGTCGAGCTGTAGTCCAAGGGGGGTGTCAAGTTGAGTCGGGACGATGACGTGGCGCCGAGGAAATCATCTGACAGGAACAACGTGAACACCGAAGACGCAGTTTAAGTGACAGGTTTTACAGTGAATCGGTTTATTCAAAATGTTAAACTGAAGGTAGCATACCTTCCTCCTCCTCCTCCCAGCCAAGGGTCTCTGTGTGTGTAGTCTGTTCTGCCCTCTGCTTCAATGCCACTCTCCTTGCCTCCTCCTAGAAAACACAATCAGAGGGAAATTTGAATGTTTACATTAATGCAAGAATTTCAACGCGTATATTGTCAATTTCTTTGTGACCTTCCTTATGTATATTCGTTTTTTTCAGCATAAAACAGTTAAAGATGGCTTAAATTCTGTGCAACCTTTATGTTGTCGACTACAAAAAGTTCATTAATTCTCAGTGTTCACACCGTGTTGTTATGTTGCTGTTGATTAAGATAGCTTATTCAGGTGTTTTCTGTTATTGTATATAATTCCCTCTATAAAAATGTATTGCAATACTGATTGTCCAATAAAAACTGCCTCGATATTATTTTAAGTTAAACATGTTTTAAGGCCAAATCACATCAACATATAACACACAACCAGTGCTCTCTACAGGCACAGTAGGCAGGTGGAGCCACCGGCAGTGACTCCGGACCTCTAGCATGTTTCCGCCAGCAGGTGGCAGTGTCCGTGCAAGACAATCATTTGAGCTGATGGAAAAGACCTGTTCTGCAGTTCAGAATACACAACACATAAAATAGCACCATTACCTGGTCCAACTGGAAGACTCTGTAGAAATACCTCTGCCAGAATTCTGAATGTGCTACAGCCACCGGCACCTGTGAATAAAAACAACAAAAACTGTCCTCATCTTGTTTACTGCACTGCTTAAGTATTCTTGCTGACATCTCGTTCTTTTTGCGCTTTAAAAGCACTTATTGTAGGTCGCTTTAGATAAAAGCGTCTGCCAAATAAATATGTACGGAAATGCAGTAGTTTGGAACAAAACTGGAGGCTGTGCTCCTTAATAAGAAGTTATGACAAAAGCATCAATACATACCATTTTGGTGTAAAGGGCTCGTATTGAGGGACTGTTGACCAAAAGCTCTGAGATTTCTCCTTTCTGTTCTTCCAAACTGAAGCTGGACAGCCAGTTATCAAACTGCTCTGGGGGACCTGGACAAAAAAAGACTTCTCATTAAAATACATTCAAGAGACATCAAAGAGTAAAGATTAAGAAGGCGTGTATTATCTTATCCAATTTACAGTAAGACCACCTTGCAATTACCAGATTATGAAGTCAACTGTGGCTCATCACACAAAACAAACAAATCTAGCAAACTAATGACCAACAATGGGGGAAAAAAATATATATACAGTACCAGTCAAAAGTTTGGACACACCTTCTCATTCAACTACTTTGATCTAAAATATAAAACATATTCTGGTTTGTTGAGCATTTGTTTGTTTACCACATAATTCCATATGTGTTCCTTCATAGTTTGGATGTCTTCAATATTAATCTACAATGTAGAAAACAAATTAAATAGAAATAAAGAAAAAACATTGAATGAGAAGGTGTGTCCAAACTTTTGACTGGTACTGTACATATATGTGTCACAGCAGTAGAATAAAGAACTAGCATTGAAACAAGAAAGATTAAAGAACAGCTTACTTAAAACACAATATAACTAATACCAGCCTCACATTCTAGTTGAGGTCTTGTCTACTTCACTGTGTTCTATCTTACCATCAGGCTCATTGCAGTATGTAGCAGGGTCAGCTTGCAAACTGTAGAGACGTGCCTGCAGGACAAACAAATACTTGGCTGTGGTTGTTTCGTCTCAACATGCACATCATGTGCTCACTTTCACAGTCCTGAAGCCTCTTATGACAAAACATAAGACAACTAAATCTGTCCTGAATCAACTTTGTTTAAGGTGATTAGTCAGAAAGTCACATTTTCCATTTGCATATTTACAATCACCCTTGCACAGAGATTGTGCTTAGCTCTGATGTTTTATCATTTAGAAACTCCATGTTTGTGATACAGCAAACTTGTTGTAATAGGAGATGACTCTAAAGTGTATTTTTCAGCTAAAAGGACAAGTAGACCCACCTTAGAACTGTCGTAGATCTCTGTTGTTCCTGCTGCCGTTGCCACCAATGTGATTACATCACAGTCAATGGTTTTATCGGGGGGTGGAGCAAGCGTGTCCGTTATCACCCCTAAGAAGCTAGAGAGGCTCTTCTTCACCTTTTCTGAGGTCTCAGAGGAACCTTCCACCTGGAAAGCAGCATAAATAGACTGGTTAGAGTTGGTATTTAGCATCTAAAAAATCCATTCATACATGAGTGATGCATTTGACGCAAGTCTATTGAACCCCCATTCAACTGCCATTTGACCTGACTGTCATAAGGGACTTACATTAAAAACAATGAACAAGGCGAAGGCTGAAACTTACCGCAAGCTTGTTCCTGACAGCCGTGGCTGTGGCCACAATCGAGCAGGTCGTGTCATGTTGCACCACAGTGGAGAACTCGGTCAGGTCTCGCTTTATGAATTCTAAGGCCTCAGTTGACTGCAGAAGAGAGTCAAATAATCACCTTCAACCTTATCATCTCAATTAAGAAATACTTGCTTCAGTGTATGTACATAAAAACACAACATTCAAATTACACAAAGAATAGAGTTCAATGCCACTCATGCCAACAAAGCATATGACATAAATATAAAAACATGAAGAAAAGCAGTTATTTTCTAGTCTTTTGGCAACTTTAATCATGCCGTGCCATCAGGTAATGGGGGGGGGACTAATGCTCCAGTAACAGACACTAATGCTCCAGTAACAGACACTAATGCTCCAGTAACAGACTAATGCTCCAGTAACAGACACTAATGCTCCAGTAACAGACTAATGCTCCAGTAACAGACACTAATGCTCCAGTAACAGACACTAATGCTCCAGTAACAGACACTAATGCTCCAGTAACAGACACTAATGCTCCAGTAACAGACTAATGCTCCAGTAACAGACACTAATGCTCCAGTAACAGACACTAATGCTCCAGTAACAGACACTAATGCTCCAGTAACAGACACTAATGCTCCAGTAACAGACACTAATGCTCCAGTAACAGACACTAATGCTCCAGTAACAGACTAATGCTCCAGTAACAGACACTAATGCTCCAGTAACAGACTAATGCTCCAGTAACAGACTAATGCTCCAGTAACAGACACTAATGCTCCAGTAACAGACACTAATGCTCCAGTAACAGACTAATGCTCCAGTAACAGACTGATGCTCCAGTAACAGACACTAATGCTCCAGTAACAGACACTAATGCTCCAGTAACAGACTAATGCTCCAGTAACAGACACTAATGCTCCAGTAACAGACTAGTAACAGACACTGCAGACTCTCCAGTAACAGACACTAATGCTCCAGTAACAGACACTAATGCTCCAGTAACAGACTAATGCTCCAGTAACAGACTAATGCTCCAGTAACAGACTAATGCTCCAGTAACAGACTAATGCTCCAGTAACAGACACTAATGCTCCAGTAACAGACACTAATGCTCCAGTAACAGACACTAATGCTCCAGTAACAGACACTAGTAACTTTAATGGTGTCCTGTGTGTGTGTGTGTAACAGACTAATGTGTAACAGACACTCTCCAGTAACAGACACTGTCTGATGGCAGTGTGTGTAATCAGCCGATGGCTGAATGAGCTGCCCAGCTGCCACAGTTCCTCATGGACAGATTGTCCAGGATGGCTGGTTACCTTGTCTTTGACGGCCTGGTAGCTCTGCTGAAGCCAGCCTCCCCACCAGCCTTCTCTGTAAGCAGACAGTCAGACAGTAACAGGCCACAGTTTGAAACCAAACAGCAGAGAGAACATTTCCCTCACATCCACACCTTGTGAACCACTGACACAAACATAGCTTAGCATGCTAAACGGGTGAGCTAATGTCAGCTAGCAGCGCCGTGCAGGATCACCTGAGGGCTGTAAGCAGACACGTCAGCTGTACGCACAGAAGATATATTTACACATATATATATATATATATGTATATTTATACAGAGCCCTCTCTTTGCTGCTGTGTGGTTTACGCTGCTCTGCCCTGAGCTCATGCTAACGAGGCTATGCTAACGCTAGCCGGGCTGTGTTTTGGTAAACAAACGCACTTCCTGAACCGATCCGGTGCAGAGACCGTTTAAACAAACCAACTACAACAAACAACAGTCTGCACACCGCACAGCGAGCACGCACCGTGTGCACGGCGAGCGGGCTCTCTGCTGTGTCATATTTAAAACACAAAAACAACAAGTAATCTGCGGGTTCACTCTCACCCTTCAGCCATCTTCAGACGATGACATCATCAGTAGCTACTGAACTCTGACCCCGGTTGCTAAACACGTGACGCAATAGGACTTGCATTCTGCGATGCGCATGCGCATGATAACCATATTCACATGTACAGAGATGAGATACAGTACCAGTTAAAAGTTTGGACACACCTTCTCTTTCAATGGTTTTTCTTTATTTATATATATATATATATTTTTTCTACATTGTAGATTAATATTGAAGACATCCAAACTATGAAGGAACACATATGGAATTATGTGGTAAACAAACAAATGCTCAACAAACCAGAATATGTTTTATATTTTAGATTCTTCAAAGCAGTTGAATGAGAAGGTGTGTCCAAACTTTTGACTGGTACTGAGGTACTGTATATCGAAAGAAATCCCTGTTTCAAATAGTCGTGTTGTACAGTTTCTACCAGCACATGTTCTGCAGTCTCTATGGTTGCTGCAGAGGACCAGATTAGACAGCAACGCCAAAGAATGAGTGGCAAAATATACTGGGGAGTTTGGGAAGCACAGTGTGGGCTACATACACTTGATAAAATAATCAGATGACTTTCAGTAGTTCTCTATTCGTTTGGGGATTTGTTCAAAACAAGAGGTAACCAACCTCTGCGAGAGACTTCATACTGTTTATGTGGTCAGAAGTTAAGCACCTCTCTGCATATTTAACCAGAAACAGACTTGTAAAGGAACAACATTAATCTGCACTCAGTGTAGGCACTCGTGGTAAATGCTCTGAAAACATTGTTCTCTTTGTGGTAGTTGTGTGGAAAGAAAAGAGAACTGTGTTAAAAGTCATCAAAAGTTAAGTAAATGCATCTGGAGCCACTGTCGTCCAGTTTGCAGAAGTGCATCAGAACAAAGTAGTACAACCAGGAGCACGATGCCTCCATGAGGGAGGCTAGAAAATGAAAGCATTTGCAAGTTTTTTCTTTTAATTAATCCTCATTTAACCAATAAGCTGCATACAAAACCAAACAAATGAACCCAGACCAAACCTCTCCTTCCCGAGCCATTATGTTGGCTTATCAGTGTTTAGCTATTCCAACAGGAATCCCTTCATCAATCTCCCTGCTCTAAGTATCTGTGCATGTGCGTGTATGTTCACACCGTATTGCATATGCGTGGGTTGACCCCCAGCATCTGTGCTTTCCCCTCATCAGTATTCTGGGTGAAAAGGGGGCTGTAGGCTTTACCGAGCACAAAATGAAAAAGAACAGGCAACAAGCCTCTGGAATTGTGTTCTCCCTTAATTGAAGTCCACCCTTATCCAGACGCTGCACAATGTGTGCGTATGTCCCTCAATATGTCTCCCCTGTCCAGCCCCTCAATCCTCTTAATTGGGTCTTTCAGTCCTCTAATTAACTCTGTCAATGCAGGTTGTGCTGAGCCAAGTTGGGACAAGTAGTCCTCTATTGATCAGTATCCGAAGCAGTTAACTCACCCAGCTGTCCACATGGCTGTGGTTTGTGTGTGTGTGTGTGTGTGTGTGTGTGTGTGTGTGTGTGTGTGTGTGTGTGTGTGTGTGTGTGTGTGTGTGTGTGTGTGTGTGGTGTTTGCTTGACATTCAATGAACATAAGGGCAAATGTGTAGTATCATCCCTCGTTTTGTTAAAACATCTTTGTCTATGGTTTTGGAAATTCCTCTTCTTCAGTGGATAAGCAGTTAAGTAGCTTCAGTTTGTCCAATTCATTTCAGATTTTAGATTGGTTAATATGACTTGTTTGTGAAGAAAATGTAGTCCTACAACTTATTTATTATTTATTCTTTATTTATACAAGTAATCTTTGGGTAGACTCTGGGTCTCATTCTCAAGAGAAACCTGGTTATGGTTGGTTATGAACTGTAACTCTCCTCTCTGTAAGTATCAATTGGATTCCTTCCGTTTATTATGGTTAATATGAAATACTTACTGCAGAGGTGAAAAGGAAAGTATTGTTCTTACACACAGTTTTAAACATTTTCTTTGATTTTATGCTACTTTATACTTGTACCTGACTTGATTTCAGAGGAAGATAACATATGTTTTTCTCATAAAAAGTTTGAAAAATCTGCCAGTGTTGCATATTTTAAACAGTTTTTATGCAAATTAACTTGTTTGCATCATTTCTTTTTCATAATTCTAGTGTCATAACCTGCCTTTTGCTCTCTTTTCAAGAAACAGACATTTGTTTGTAGAGCATTTTTTGATAAGAATCATGTTGAAATATTGTTACTGCACTGCTAAATAAGGTTTTAATTATCGACACAACTCCAGATGTTAAACTGCCCAACACTTAATAAAATAATTAAAACCTCCACTCTAGACTTCTTTTACTTAAATAAATTATGTGATTACAGCTAAAAGCACCCTTTTCTGTATCCCTTGTTTTAATTCTCAGAGGTAATTGTTCACAACATTATGACTTAAACCAGAGCTGCCACTGCTGGTTAGCGTATGCTAAAGAGCACCACGATGACAGCAGTGGCTGACCATAATGGCACACAGAGGACCTGTCCATATTGTATGATTTAAGAAGCATATCCATTACTACACCACACACAGCACACCCACCCACACGCACACACACCCTCTCCAGACCGCTGATGCCACACCGTGGTTTAACACCATCTGGTGCTGATCAGGAAACACCAGCTTTGCACAAGTCAGTGTCTCTAATTATCTACCTAGAGCAAAGGGAGGCCGATCCCCACTAATCTCCACAATGTGTTCTGCTTCCCATTCCCACCTGTGCCCAAGTAAAAGGTGGGGAGGGGCTTGTGGGAGGACCCGGGGTCTCTGTGTCAAGGGACCGGGGACCAGGTGACGCCGCAACGCCTGGTCCCCACGACAGAAGCGCCACAGCTTGGTTTGGCTGGCAGCTGCCTCCCCCCACTGAGACATCCCACAGCTGACAATCCCCAAGTACTGACAGGGGCTCTTTTCAGTGTCAATAGCCTCATATATTAGAGCTAACCGCCTTTGTGGCGAGTGAGGGTGTCAGGCCTTTTGGCCCGACAGCGCTTGTTACCATGATGAAATGTAGATTGAATGGAGGGGGTCTGTGTCTGAGGCACGAGAGCTTGGACTCCCCCAGGCCTTTGTGTCCCACGCATGGCCATTGTTCAAGCCCATTCAGTGGCTCTCAGGAGGAGGAGGTGGGGTGGGAGGGAGGTGGGTGAGAATGAGTTACATCTCTTCATCTCTCCCCTGATCTCCAGCTCATCTGTCAGCCGTGGGAGGATAAGCATGTATTTTACACGCTTGATTTGTTGCTAAGTGAGGGCCGGCCATTGTCGGGTTGTTTGACTAAATCATGTTCATGGCAATCAGTGTGTATAATGCTTATGTCTGCGGTTCAGCGGATTAATCATTGTTATGGATCAGCTTGATTTTTAAGGCAAAACGCAGAATCGTTTTATTGCAAATGCATGTTGAAAGTATGTGGAAATATCTGCTTGAAGTTAAAGAAAAAAATCCTCCGTGCTTTTATAGAGACTTTTTTCTTTTTTTTTTTAGACTGACCTCATTATGTCCTCAACTTTAAATTCGTCCTTTGTGTGCCAACATCCATGTTCTTATGAGACAGAGACAAATCGCCGGCCTAGAGCTGAGGACATGGCTATGTCCCTCGCCTGTGTCAGACAAAAGTGACGCGCCGTCCTGGCGCCTGTGTCATCCTTTCATCTCCTACTCCCTGTTGAGGTGAAGATGGATGATCCCCGGGCTCAGGAACACCACATTCAGCCTCTGTGCTGGCACATTGTCTCATCCTTCTGTCCCCCTTTAGCTCTTTAGAGGTTAGTCTGTCCAAAGCTGGTTAGCAACCAATGACACCCTTTTCTAAATATCCATTTTTACACTGCCCTCCTGTCCTCCCTGGCACCAATAAAACCCCTTCTGTTTAGAAGAAGATGCAGCTCTATTGTTCTGATACATCTGCTGTGTATTTGTCAGTTTTTGTCAAAAACTCTTCCAGGAAAGTATCCACCTTGTAAAAAGAAATATAACCAGTAAGTCAGATATAGTTTGTTTTTCACAAATGTTCATGCAAAAATACAATTGCAGTCAGAGGAAAAAATGACACATTCACGAAGAGAAGAAGGCAAACAAGAGTTCTTATTATTACAAAATTTTAATTTAGGAAAATAGAAACCCTGCAAGACAATAGGCCACAACAGTTCCATTTCTGACAATGTTTCATCACCACAGACATCAGATAAATTACAGTATTTTCTACTCCTGTGTGTATTTAGATTTTTTTTTGTATAAACAATGCAGAAGGGAGATAAAAAAAAATAGCAGCAGTTTTCATTGCAGTAGATATATATACAGTATGTACAAGCTCTGGCACCAGCCATCGTTTCAGCAGTTCTTTTAAACAATATTCTGTGAGCTGCTTGGCTCATTGCTTTGATCCAAACAGTAGAGGTCAGTTTTTAAGAGTGAGAGAGTCCTGCTCACTTGATCATAGACAGGCTGTGTAATGTGGAGGTTGGTAAAGGCTGGCAGAGCGAGCAGGGACAGGGCATGCCGGGGAAGTGCCTGTAGGTGCCGGCCAGGTGGAGCGGGTCCTTCAGGAGGCCCTGGACCGAAGCGTGGAACCCCAGGAAGCTGGCGGATGGAGGGGAGTGCAGGGCTGGGGCTGCAGCTGGAGAAGCTGAGTGATGCTGGAGGGCTGAGGGCGCGCTGGCCATCAGCGAGTGCAGAGACTGGGCCAGAGGATGCAGAGGGAGGTGGGCGGTAGGGGCTGCAGGGGCGATAGTGGGGTGGGCAGCGGTGCGGCTCTGGATGGCAGCAGCGCCTCCATAAACATCCCCCACCAACTTCTTCATCTCGTCCAAGGAGCCGGACAGCATGAGGATGTAGTTGCGAGCCAACATCAAGGTGGAGATTTTGGACAGCTTGCGGACGGACGGGCCCTGAGCGTAGGGCATGACCTCTCTCAGGCTGTCCATCGCCTGGTTCAGATCGTGCATCCTTTTCCTCTCCCGACTGTTGACTTTCAGTCTCAGGTCCTGTCCCTCGATCTTGTCGGGCTCAGACCTGGACTTGGTCTTACCGCCCCCGCTGCAGCGCTCCGTCCTGCCCTGGCCGGCCTCTTCGTCTTCTCTGTTTTCTTGGCAGTACGTCTGGAACATGTTGTTGGAGAAGAAGCTCCCGGCGCAGTCGTCCACCACCAGGTCTGGGGACGAGGAGCGGCTGCAAACGGAGCCAGAGTCGGAATCCATCTCGGTTGAAGCGGATTAAAGTAGGTGGAACAAACGGTCCAAAAATACTACCCTGAATGCTGGGAAGTTGAGGTTAAATTCTACAGATGCTTCCCAATTCTCTGCTCTCCAAGCGTTTACAGTTCCCTGTAGTGTCACCACAGTCTCACTCCTCTCAGAGTTTGTGCTGCTCGGTCTAGTCTGATGATCAGTCTGTCCACAGGAGTGAGTCTGGCTAAACTGTCACCCTCTGGGCCCACTGGGGTGTATTTATACCGCCGGCGTAACAAAGGAACAATAAAGCTGCATAATGAGACACTTAGAGCCACAGCCAATTGCAGAAGGGACACACTTTCACCCCCCCACCTCTCACACCTCCTTCCTGCAGCCCCCACTTCACCTTCCCACACCCACGTTTAACTCCCCCAACCCTGAGGAACCCCCCTACACATTAACCAAAACAGTTGGATGTTAAGCTGTACACCCAGGAGTTAACTACTATGTTAAAACTTCCATTAAAGACAGGGATACATGTTGTACAGTGCCTCAAATTGGATCAAAAGTTAAATTCAGCAAGTAGGTAGAGTATTTCTTGTTATTATGCAGACAATGTTAATGTGATCACCCTGATATGGAATGAATAGAAATGTGTTCCTTTGAGGTGTAATAATATAAGTATTTACAAAGGCAGACATTCAAAGTAAAGCAAAAGCGAGTGTGAACCAAAGATCTGCCAAAGAGTGAAAAAGACCACATTTTTATTGCCCGGTTCCATAACACCAGATATATGATGCCTTCGAGGCCTTATTTACATATGGTATCCACGAGACACGGTGGGGAAAGGCATGAAGCACCATATGAGGCGCTTAAACATGTAAGGAGCAGCGTTAATGGCAGACTAGGTACAATTCAACCAGGAGCTCAAGACAAAAGAGGTCAGATAAATTTGACTTGGCTCCCCAAACAGTCTGCGAAATCACATCACTATCACTGGAAGGGGGTCCTTCAGATGGGGAGGAGGTAGTTAAAAAGATACTAAAGAGTGGGCACGACATTGTCTTGCCCTAATTCAACCGTAAAGCCACTAGCACTTTCTCAGGTTTAGTCCACACTTGCTCGAGGTATTTTTTCTTTCTCTTCTCTTGTTGAAACAAACAGAGGCTGTCAGGAAAACAAGACAAATTTTAACGGAACTGTTTCTTAGATAGAGATATATGTTCTTGACATATACATTCCTAGTGGGCTTTAAGTCCAGCATGCATCTGTTGTCTAATCTTGTGTCTGCATCAATCTGACTTTTCAGCAGCTCTTTTTCTGTGGCGTTCTGTGGATTTCACCGCTCAACTCTGGAATTTCCTGCCGCCGTCTGCCAAGAAAAGCCTCTAGTCAGGCAGTGTTAGAGGGCCAAATATAATAACACTCGTGTGTTTCACCATCCGTGGTAGCAAAAGAGATTCGCAAAAAAACAAAAAAACATTCCACCTTGGATGCAGCATTGATTCTTCCCTGGAGCATAATCACGGCAGAGCTATCAACAAGGTCGTATTCGGTTCAAATGGCAGGAACATTTTGGAGGCGTCATAATGTGTTGTGTTTCCATCATCTCTGAGGAAACTATTTGCTTTTCCTGTTCTTAGTGCACAGTAGGACGCCCTGGTTTATATATTTACCAAACAGCAGTAGACGTCCTCCTCCAGCCGTGGGCGTCTTTGTGCAGCTTCATCAGTTGTTCTGTGGAGTAGATTTGAAGATACCATTGACTCACATGTATGTGTTTCCATTCTCAAAAGCAACACGCACATTTTGCCCTCATCGGGGTCATGTGACTGAGAAATTAACATAGTAACCATGTATACAAAACAACATTCTTAGCTGAATTGAATATTGCAAGAGAAATATGATGAGCATAAATACACACTTTGCGATATAAGACAAGAAATTCTGTATTACTTTAGCCTCTTTTTTTTCAAAACACAATATACTCCCTTCTATCACTTTATTTTTGTAAAACAAAAAACAAATTAACTTTAGAAATTTCCAATAGTTCTCAATGAAATGTTGTTATCTGGGCAGAAATGCAGACTTTAAAAAAAATAAGGCTTTAAGACTCTTAACTCCTCATTTAGCGCTCTCAGGCTTGAAGGGACAGTCAATCCCCAAATCAGAAATTCTTTTTTTCCTCACACACCTTGTTGTGAGCAGTTAGTTCCTACATCAGACTGCAACAACGATGTCTGGGGTTTATCTTGAGTGACCGGATCATGATTTCTAGAAATAGACATGCTGTAGAGCTTTTTTCAAATGTTCTTTTGATACTTTGAGGACCACAAGCCTGGTGCTAAGTAGTCCCATCATATTGGAGAAAGCAGATGTCTCTATGGCAGGAATCTCCAAAACTGGACTACTCACACCAAAACAAACTAGATTCATAAAAAGCACTACAGGTAAGACAAAGAATATGTATTTCTGATTTTGGGGAAAACTATCCCTTAATGTGCCCAACTTATAAATCGAGAAGGAGCAATCATTCTCTCAATGTATTTCCTACATATCCTTTGCCACATGGACATTAAAATAGATAAACTAAACACAAAGTGTGCTTAGTTGTCTTGCTATATCATGCCCAAACCCAATATGTATGATTTCCAAAAATTGCCTGTTTGAATTTTGATGAACTTATATTGAAGCTCACACTAGTCTTCCTTTGATGTGTGTGCGCTCTCAAAGTAAGCAAATCCTTCTCAAAACACCGACACACATGGACCCACAGAAAGTTAGGAGTGTGGATCAAGAGGGCCCTCAGGACCCCCCACCACAGCTCCATCAGGGGGCCCTGCAGGGTGCTTTGGCTTAGCCAACATCTAGTGATACTATAATTGGGGAACTTTGAGAGCCAACATGGGCCATTTATATGGAGCATATGGATTTTCCCATCGTTAGGCTCCGAGCCAACATGGCTGCTGGACTCTCCTCTGCTAATTGGGTCAGGTCCTAATTAAGTACGTTGGACACAAAGAGTCCAGATTTCATTCTTTTCCAATTCCTTTCAGAGCTTTTAGTGGCTGGTTCTGTGCCACCGCTTTCGTTATGCTCTCCACACTCCAAAGACAAGAAAACAATCAATAATGTTTATTTAATGGTCTTAATAAATTATCTATAAATTCAGGAAGTATGGGCCAAGGCTGCCTATTAACTCTGCATGAAGTTAGATCAGTGAGATTGTCACTCATATGAACTGATGGGGATACAGCACATCAATGAGAAACAGCTAAGAGCAGTTGTGTATTAGTTAAAGAACAACCACTATGAACACATATATGGATCATAGTCAGGGGCTCTAGCTGAGTTAAGGGAGTGTACTCAGTCTTTCTCCTGCTCCATTACTATATGCATGAGCCAGATAAATCCCATTCTCCTGCTCCTTCTTATTCTTATTCATGTGTTTACTGAGGCAACGGGCCACACAGAGAGACACAAGGATCTCCAAGCTTTGTATTTTACAAATGAAAGCGTAGCCAACCTCCATGTTTCCACATAATCCTTCAATTTTTAACCCTGCATCAGAGTGTTTGACTTTCTTCTCTGGGATGCCACCTTTCAGGACCCCTCATCCAATTCATTCATCCTTTTTTTTTCTTTTAGGATTTAGAGACCTCCTTTCTGCTGCCTCACCGGGTGCACTCCAATGAAAGCGCTCAGGTGACCAGAAAATGAGGGCATTATCACAGTCATATGCTTGTAGCGACAGAGGATCAGGCCAGATTAGGGCCTATCATAGCTCAATAAAGTGCTGAGCTGAAGAGCAAACCTTTGCTGTGTACCGTAAGGCTTCCATCTCTCTCTGCTGGTCATTGTTTAACAGGATCAGTGGCCAGATATTCAGTACACACACTGGGCTTTAATCCGGGCATGTGGTCGGGAGCAGACCCCATAGCGGACGCACAGAAGCCTTTGTTTACCACCATTTTTCCTCACTGTCGCTTCGATATCGAGGCTCTGAGATCAAGATCATAGCAGATGGAATAATCAGCGGGAGCAGATATGTGGAATTGTTTCGGTTTGCTTCATCTATGGATCTAAACGTTCCCCTTCGAAGTAACCTAATCTGGGGGAGAGCGATATAAAATTGTTTCACAAAGTGTCTGAACGGGCCGACAAGTGTTTTTGAGAACAGGGAGTGCTGCCCTTTGTTATCTCTCACCGCCGGGACAAACCGCTCGGTGATTTATTCATTTACACTGCCTGAAACAATTGCATTATCTCGGCCACAACAAAAAAAAAAAGACACAAAGGCGCTATGAAAATCCCCTAGGATGTTTATGAGTCACTAAAGAGTCCAATAACTTTCCCCTTCATCTTTAAGCGGCCGTGGAGGGTCGCATGCTGTGTGGGGCTGCAGGGCGAGGGGAGTCACGAGGGGGATGCAGGCCCAGGGAAGAGATGCTGATTATGGCCAGGATAAAAGGAGTCCAGGCCTTCTCCTCTGGAGCTGAATGGGGCTCGGTCAGCAGGCTGTCCCATACACTGGCCTGCTCCATGCTGATAGAACTTCATAAATTACCCCACAATTACCCCGGGGGGACACGGAGGGAGGAAAGACAGGCGAGAGGGGGAGAGAGTGAAAGGGGGAAAGAGCAGAACCGGTTGCCGAGCAGACCATCATCAGGAGGTGCAGGGCCCGGGTCCAGATGTTGGCCTTCAGGTTGCCAGGATCCAAGTGATGGTAGCCTCCTGAAGTCTGTCACTACCAAATGGGAAAGATTCAAGCCTCTAAGACAGACTATGCAACTTCTGAAAAACGTAATAACACGGCCTTCTTCTAAGAAAGACACCCAATGAAATGCACCTGATTCAGTGCAGCCTTTCGGTTTGGTATGAACAGCAGCTTATTGTGGCTAATGTTAACTTAACATTTTTTATGATAATACTGTCAAACAGACATTACATCGATCAGATTGCTTACTTTCTATTCATTTTCTGGTACACAACATGTATCATGCGTTTAGCAAAGGTGCACATGTAGTGGATCCATTTACACACTCAGAATTCGGACACAATAAAATAGAATAAAATGGTGGACAGTAAATGTAGTGCACTATATGGTAAACGTGTGTGATGAGTGTCCACAAATGACTTAAAGAACAGAAAAAGTATATTTATGATCACTTTAAAGCCTTTTACATTCCGCATCCAAGTACCCGCTGCTTCAAAATGTTGATTCACCCCAATCCAGCAAAAACATTTCCATCCACATATGTAGTTTTGGTTTTATTTGTACAAATTTTGACATTTCTCCCTGATCCCCAAAACAATGTAGGTAAATGGAATATCATTGGTGGTACAACATTTCCTTCCAGAAACAGTGTCCTGTGTTAAATTTGCATAACAGTTTTCAGAGGGACTATTATTTACCATATTCACAATGGCTGCTTGAAGAGAAGTCTGTGAAATGTCCAGAGAATTGTTGGCACAGTTTCTGGAAAGATACATGGCTGCTGAATTTTTTTTTTTTGAGAAGAGAGCATCGCAAATAAAACTCTATCATCTACATTATATTCGGGTTCATCTCAAATGAAACCAAACCAATTTGCATAGATAGATACCATTAGAGGCAAGTAAGAAAAT
The DNA here is from genome assembly GCF_027596085.1 of Anoplopoma fimbria. Classification (NCBI taxonomy): domain Eukaryota; kingdom Metazoa; phylum Chordata; class Actinopteri; order Perciformes; family Anoplopomatidae; genus Anoplopoma; species Anoplopoma fimbria. Next base: position 16,596,149 of record NC_072463.1, read on the forward strand.
AATGATTTATTTTGGGTGAACTGTCCCTTTAAACTGTTGCCATCTACCTTGTTTGATAAATCAACAGTGCAATGATATGGATGTGGTTAAGGGTTATTGTACATGCATAAGGAGGAAGGTAGGAATCTGTATAGATGTAGTTGATTAGGAAAAGGATGAAAACAATTACTTGGCAAAACCCAATCAATCAAAGAAATCACACACACAAGCCTTTACAGATGAACACACTTACACACAACACACAAAGTGTATCTGTTCAGCATTGTGCCGGTCACACTTTTGAACAGTTGGCCGCTCACTGGTGCATGGGGATGGCTTTGTGTCGGCGGCCTGCCGACTTCTGCCGCTCTGCTCCCCCCCCACCCCACCCCGTCTCCTCCATCCCCCTCGTCTCTGTGTCATCCAGCCGGATAAAAACAGGGGACCTGCACGCCCAATAATCTCCCTCCCTGAAACACAGGCACGACTCCTGCCTTTCATCAGCACCATTGTTTCAGTCTGTTACCTCCACATGTGCTCCTTCGCCACGGCAACACACACACACACACACACATACACACATACACACACCATCCACCCCCCCCCCCCCCTCCCTCGTCTCTGTCCCATCTGTGGATAGGCCTGCCATGTGTCCATTCATGAGGCTGCCGGCGGCAACGGCACTGTATGTGGATAGTACATGATGCTGTCGTCTTTTGTGTGGGGCTCAGTCCTCAGCTACTTGCCGCTGACCCCGGGGGTCACCGCGCACAATAACCTGAGTGTTGGTGGCCACTGGCTGTCCTCATTGGCTCGTGATTGACGAGCTGATCGATGGTCAGTGAGAGTGTGTGCGCGCCCACGTGTGTTTGGGCTCTATACAGACGCTGCAGGCCCTTTGAATCAAGCGTGTCTGTTTCTTAAAGTAATGGTCTTTTGAAGGCACCAGACTTGTTAGTGACACACAATTGACTTCTTTGGCTTTTGGCTTGATGCGGTGAAATGAATACCTGCAATTAAGCTCAATGGGCACACTCCTTGTTCTGGACATTAGAAAAACAGTGACAGTGGGGTTCATTGCTAAGATATTGAGTTTTTTAATATTGTCTCTGTGTATCTTATTGGACTGCTGTTTAAGTGCAAAAAATGAATTTGAGAACATCTACTTTACCATCTACAATATCCCTTCAGTCATTTTCATCTCATCATCTTTCTGTTCCTGTCTTGCTCTTTTGCTCTCTTTACCCCCTGCCGCTTTCTTTCTTTCTTTCATGGCACCAACACACACACACACACACACACACACACACACACACACACACACACACACACACACACACACACACACACACACACACACACACACACACACACACACACACACACACACACACACACACACACACACACACACACACACACACACACCCTCCATGAGTCTGGGGCTCAGGTGGACGATTATGGACGCACATTAAACCTTAATTCACATACGGCTGGATCTGAATACTGATTAGGAGATCTGCTCCTGTGGCACATCATAGTCCAGGGGCCAACATGGCTGAAACATGCACAGCGGCTAAAGCAGATCTAGGACTGTGTCCCATAGGAGGACACGCATGAAGGGGAAAACACTTGAACACAAAATATGAAGCACAAACTCCAGAGTTGCTGTTTTGCTGACAAAAAGCAGGCCATGACCCTGTGGTTTATAGACCTCCTGTTGTTTAACTAGTAGTGGGAAGAAGGGGGCAGTGTACTTATGATCTGATGTCATTGAGTAAAGGTGTTTCATATTCTTGTTCAGGTATCATCTCGATTGAAATCATGTCAGTCTTGACAGTCTTTGCATCTTTTTTTAAGATATAAGACACGACAGGCTTGGTTCAATATGGACTGAAACGAAGCTGCAGGAGATGTGAATAGCGCAAAGTCTGTGGATTTCCCCTAAAAAGGGTTGGGTTCACATTATTTAAGTGTATTTAACCAGTACTCACATGCCCATGAAGAGTTATTGGTCGCTGTAATTGTTCTTTATCTCGATGCTTACCGTGGTCCCTTTGCACAGACATCCAACATCCTCTTCCTGTGAAAAAATACATTAACAATCTGAATTAGTCTAATCCAATAGATATGCTCAAAAGTTGCTGTGTTTTTTGTGCAATATTCTCTCTTTTTGTTGCTATCTCTCCACTGCAGCACGATAAGGAAACATGCCATCAGGGCACCAGGTCTCATTTAAGCTTTTGATTACATCTTTTCTCCCATGTCCCCAATTGGAATAACATCAGAAAGGGATCTTTGTGAACAGGAGGAACAATAACAGTAAGTCTCTCAACACATCTGTATTGTTTTGAGACGGTCTTGAAAAAATGTGAACCTATCCTTTGAATCAAAACCGGTCTCTACATTTAAACCACTTTAAAAAACAACAACATACTTTTACTTTAGTCACAATCATTTAATAGATTTTACCATCTTGGAGTTTTGTATTATTAGTGCTGCTTGTTCTATTAACTTTCCCATTTGGTGTTACAAAAAACAGCAGTGTAATTACACATTGTAATTACACTGCTGTTTTATATTTATGTGTTTGCTGAGGCTCTCTAAAGCATTTTGAGACCCTTTTTTTCTGAACAGCTATGTAGTTATACAATTCACTTATATAACTGCCATCATTATCCTTTTATTATTTTAATCTGTATGTGGCTGCTAAGCAAACTGTGGTGACTTCTAGGTTGCCAATATGAAATGTTATGCAATTGTTTTGCATAATGTTATAAATGGCTCGGCCAATCATTTGTATAGCAAATTTTAATAACAGAGGTCATTCAGAGGGATTTGAATGAGGCAAGGAAGTGCATGACAGTTTGAAAAAGAATACAAATAGAAATGTTTTCTTAAAAATTGTACAAATATACAATAAATACAAATAGACACAATGGATAAATAATCAGTTAGAAGAACATATTATATCATCATCATCATCATCATCATCATCAACTAATAAACAATGATGGTTTTACTTCTATCCTTAGTAAAACATCTGAACGACATCTGACTTCTGACACTCTCAATACTGATGAACTGACAGGCATTGATCAGCAGTCCTTATCAGCACATTATAACATATAGAAATATTTCCAGTTACTCCTCAGAGCAAAGAACAGCAACCCTGGCCCTCAGATGCCACTGCAATCTGCCGTCATATGTCTGTGTGGCCCCTCAGTGGCATCAGAGCTGAATGTAGGTTTACAGCACCTTTGTTATTGATATCATTCTTTGTCTCACTTTTCCTGTCCTGGAGAGGCACGGGCCTCTAAGTTTGGCCCCGACAGACCCTGCCCTGCTGAGTGCAGCATTAAATATCAATACATGTTTACGAGGGCCCGTAAATACTCGATACAGAGAAGAAGCGGTGAAAGAGAGAGCCATGTGCCTGAAGATGGAAAGTGGGACTGTGGAGGAAAAGGAGAAGTGAAAAGGCTGAAAAAAACAGCTGTTGCAGCTGTTGTTAGTTGGGATTCTGTCTGACAACTTAAAACCATGGTTCAGAACCTATTATGGAGTACATCTTTAATTTTCAGCAAGCTAATGAATTACTTTATTTATATTTGCCAATGTGCATTAGCGCTGAAGAGTACAAAACAAGTTTTCACTCTAAGTAATCTATTATTCATGATGTGTTGATTCCTAAAAAGATTTAAGGATCCCAGAGCAATGAAGGGCTGTAGACTTAAAGGCAGAGTACGCAGCGTTTAAACAAAAGCTCCCGTAAAAAGTACAGCTCTACTGACTGTGTGGCAGTATATTTGGGGGGACAGTGGGCAGGAGGGGGTGCGCCCCAGCTCCGGCCTTTAAAAGATTAACCCTGAGCCCACAAAGGCACAGGGGGCTATGGGGCCAGGCAGGGCCTCGAGTGGGCCGCTCACTGGTTAAACATTGGCCGTCTTGGATCTCCCGTCATTGTCTAGTTAGCACTTCTACCGGGGCCCCCGTTAGCAGGCGCAGACGCATATCTTGGCAGCCGGAGTGAGCCGATACAAAGGCTGTCGGTGCCCGAAAGGCAGAGATGGAGATGTATGGGTCCAGGGTGGGGTACACGCCACGTGGGGCCCCGTGGTCGTAAAGCCCAAAGCGGGACAGATTGGACAGCAGAGCACCCCCTCCCTCCTTTCAGTCCTCCTCTCTTTCTGTGTGTCTCTGTGCTCTGACAGTGACAAACGGGACACACAGCCTTCCAGAACAACAAACAGACACTGCCTCATTTCCCCAATGTGGGCGAGGGCAGGCATAAAGGAGGTGCCATCCCATTAGAGCATGGGCTCAATGCTGCCGGTGGCTGAGGTAAAAAGCAGAGGGGGGGGGGCATTTCACTAGTGCAGAGGGCCACTGGACCAGCGGGGCCCCCCCCCAACCGGGAGGGGACCGCTCCGCTGTTTTGTTTTCTCAAAAAAGTGTCATAAAAAACTCTCCTTAATTGGTGCTCCATAAAATTAGCATCTCCAAGCTGATTAGATTTCCTCTCTCCTCAGTTACCATTGTGCCTCTCAGTGACCCCATCCCTGCCATTCAACTTCGGTCCTTTCACAACTTTATTGGGCATCAGAGAAAGAGGAAACTCATGTAAGATTTTGCCCTTTGCCCTCCACTTCTCCTCCTCCCATTCTAGTTAACCAAGTCCATCGTCCCTCTCAAACAATTGCCCTCTTCTCGCCCTCTAAAGAGTGAACTCATGAGAATTCATTGAATGTTGTTATGCTAAACTGGCCAGAAGGGATGCCTTCAGTGTCATTTCACTTTCTGCCTTGGAATCTGTGGCTCACTTTCAGTGGAAACTATTGTTTTTTTGTTTATTTATGGTGCGAGTCACATGCCTTTTTTTGTCTTCCCCCTAAATCTAACCTCAGCAGAACTATTTGAATAACCATGGGGGCTAGAGTGAGCGATTGAAAACGCGTCTTAATAGATTAACCACACTTCCTGAATGTAGAGCCATTGTGTCTTGAGAAATGTAGCAAAAAAGTTTTCCCCCTCAGCAAAACCCTGTTTATAGACGGAGCGGCACAGACTGAAATATAATCCCATTAACTTTGAATGGCAAGTCTCTCCCTCTTCTTGCATAATGTGTCTCGAACGGCATGGATAATCGCCAGCTCGGTGGAAATGGTGGTGAGATAAAGGGATTTGTGATGCTTTGACATCTTTATGGATTGTCTAATATAGTCGGTGGGACCATAAGCTCCCGCAAGAAAAGTTTGGGCCGTCAACTTCCTCCGATCTGAACTGTCATCCTGCGTGAGTGATGCATGACGAGACAACCTCATCATTGGTCATAATCTCCATTTAGCGGATGCATCGGCGTTGTACATCACTGCATATGTAAACAAAGTGGGTCTTAAAGAGGTAATTTTGGGAACAATAATCAGCAGTCAGCATATTTCCTATTGAAGGATTAACACATTTAAAAATGTATAGGGCAAAAAAACGTCTAGTTTTCAGAATAATAATAGACTAGAACATTCAAATCAGATGGATTGTTTTACTGTGTGCTCACTCGCAGTAAAGTGACATCAGCATTATTCAAACACAGTATTTTGACAGTAATATTTACAATTTCAGATTTAAACCAAGCTGACATAGTCTTTAATACTTTTAGTCTTATTTATCAGAGGGAATGTAGACCCCTGCTCTCTATCAAGGTCAGAGCTTCTCGCCAAAAAGAAACCTACAACGAGAGTCAGGTAACTCAGAGTGTGACCTGTATGTCAGGCAGCAGTGGGAGGGACAGATGAGGTTGTTAGGGAGGTGGAGGAGGGGGGAGGGCATTGATATACGCATACCACGGGGAAAGTGAGGGTTAAAGAGTGGGAACGTACCAGGACATTGTGATGCAAAAGGGCACGGGAGGGTTAAACCAGGTTCTACTCGGCCCCCTGACCCGGGATCCCTTTGATGGCGCGGCCTCCAGGACGTGGGCCTCCGAGGGGGCTCAGTGTGGCGCGGCCCTGGGACCAGACCACTGCCACGGAGCCAGCGGGATTCGGGGACAGGCCTTTGTCCCCAAAGAAAATGTACGTGGCTTTGGGTGGGGCCGGGGTAAAGGTCACACACAGGGAGCATGGGGAGAGAGGGGTGAGATGAAAACAAACACATCAGATCACTTTCTCAGCAACCGGTTGGTTACATGATGCATTGACACGCCGTCGCTCGGCTTTTTATTTTTACAGACACGTGACTGGAACTCTTTTATTGAGCAACAGACAAAAGACGAACGAAAAAGTTTAGCTTGTTTAACTCTGCTGATCCACTCAGCTACATTACCCTGCAGTCAGTGGGAGGTGGGACATGGACATCACAGTGAGGCTTACAGTTAAAAATACCACAGAAGGTAAATGTCACAGCGCCAGGACACAAAATGGCTCAAAACTCAAGATCAATGTGTGGAAGCCGGTACATTGCAGCAGTGAAGTCCTTATGGGAAGAGAACACTCTATGCAGGTAAACTGAGGATGAATCTCACCGTGTGTCCTGATGGATGTCGGTTGGAGTTAAGAGAGTTCACAGAGAATAACTGCACAGCTAGAACTTCACTTTATTTGGATTGGCGTTTGTTGTTGTTATTCTTTACCTTCCACCTATTTTGCATTTATGTCCTTAAATACAGATTTCTGCTGCCAAATGTCCTCAGTGTGTACCAAATATCCACCGATTAAGTTTTGTTTCTAAGAAAAATGGGGTATTTCTGAGCAGATAACAGGTGGCCTGAAAGTTGGCAGTCTTAATGATAATTCAAAGTGCAGGGAGGGAGAAATTAAGTGAGAGATCAGGTTAAATAGTTGTATCTGAACAGTAATTTAATCTGTACTTTGTTTTGTATGATTTTTTGACTACATTTGTTGCTACTACATTAAAATATGCGTTTGAGTGCCATATTCTACTGTTTCCACCCCGTCCACTCTTTAAACAGTACTTTGAGTACATCTGTGTTATTCTCAGCTAATTAAAACGTATGTCTTTGAATTTCAGGATTGCAGGAGAACATTTCAAAGAGTTAATGCGCCCACTAGTGGTTGCATTCATACAAGTCAACGTTTGCCTGCCAGAGCGAGACACAGAACAGGAAACTCCAGCTCGAATTTAACTCCTTAATCTACCATCAATGAAACAACAGATTGAAAGTGGGGGAAGCTGAAAATATGATATTTCCTTCACAGGCTTACAAAGATCTTACAAAGCTTACAAAGATCTCACATCTTAATGAAAATCTTAATTAGAATTTCTGCTTCTTGGTGTAAACATAAGTCCTTTTCTAATACATGATAACAACAGAGAATCAGGCTATGATTTCTTTATTTTTTTAATCAGCTGCAATAAATGTAGATTTGACCACACACACACACACACACACACACACACACACACACACACACACACACACACACACACACACACACACACACACACACACACACACACACACACACACACACACACACACACACACACACACAAGCACTCTCTGTGCTCTTCCAGACGTTCATTTAACATAGATGGAGTGTATTTGAGAAACTCATTTCCACTGTTCCCATGAATACTGCAGTGGAGACAGCTGATGAGGCACATTTCGTTGTCAAGTTGAGGCAGGCGCACGGTTACATAAGAGCGCTGTGGCTGAGGATACATGACAAGCCGGCCTTTGAAGAAAGCGCCCCCGCCCACCTTCACCTCCTGCTGGGATCCATCGTGATCCTCGGCGAGCCTGCACCCGCCACCTCGCCTGGGCTGTGCAGGAACGATGAGAGAAAGCGGCAAATTAAATATCATTCTGAGGCTAAATGATCCCAGAAGGCTTAATTTAATTTACAAGCTTTGAACGTTATTCTGGACGGGGCTCTGATTGTTTCTGCTTTCAAATAAATGAATTGAAAGTTTTAGCTCAGTTTTCAATTCAACCAAATGATCACATGGTTGTTTATAGGATGATAAAAACATTGCAAGAGGACGCAGGCTCTTTCTCTCTCTCTGAGTATTCACATTATCACTCTCCACTCATATCTGCACAGTGAATACATGCCTTTTTTATATTTAATAGCATCGGTGTGTTTCGAGAAGTGGCCCAGACCGAGGGCAACACGTGCCTCCTCAATCATTTATGAGAGTTAATGCAGAGAGCGCGTGAAAGCAGCAAAAGCCTGCTCCCGGAGGGGACCCCCAGGCATTAGGAAATTACAAATCAGCAGCACTATAAACCATGCTGCCAGAAGGGAAGAGCCGTGGACTTCGCTGGCCCTACAACCTGCTTTTCTTCGTGCATATGTTAAGATAAAAACCCCAAAAGGCTGAACCTCCTGTTTGTGCACCAACAGGCCTGCAGTAGGATTTTCAGGTGCTAAACTCTCGCACTTCTGATTAAAGGAGCACTGGCAGAAAGTTTTCGCGGAGTGAACGTTATGCTCTAGCAAACTTTCAGCCAATTTTTTTTCAGAATGAGGGAGACATTTGAAGAAGTCCTTCAGAAAGGACACATAGATAATTTACTGAGCGTCCGGTAATTCCCTTCACCTTTAAGTTTCCTTCCACTGAAATATCAATTGGTTCAGAAATAGAAAAAAAACAATCACCCAGCCTTAATATGACCATTAGGGATGGCACATCCCCGAGGAAATCCATCCCATTCTTCCCCTTGAGAGCAGGAGAGGATTATGGAATGTTACTCATATTTAGCAGATAAATTGTCATATTATCGCCCATTGGGGGGGGCTCTTTCTCTCTTTTTTCTTCTCCTACCTCCCCCTCTCTCGCTCTCTGAAAAGTAATTTAATTCTGCTGCCACTTTATCCTGTGAATAAAAGAGATGGAGAGGAGGAGAGGAAGAGCTTGAGGGGCTCACGGTTGTGTTAACTTTGTCCTTCCTTTTTACCGCCTTTCATGCTAAATGACGAAAGCTTGGAGCTACCGAGGATGTCAGGATCACAACTATGGTAGCAGTGAAACACAGGAATGTAGATCTGAATTTGGAGATCGTGAGCAGGGCATAGTATGAAAATGTCTCATATAGGCAAGACCATAAAAGAAAGGCCATTAAAGTCCTCACACACACACATAGATACAACGCTAGTTTTCCAAATTACACCCGCATCTGATGAAATTAGAGATTATATGAGGTTCAGACAAGGACGAGGAAGGTGAAACATAGACTTTTCCACTTTTAGTATCAGTCATAACACCCTGACCTTAACCAGTCTGTGGCGGCCCTGTCAACAGCCTGACAGAAAAGGTGAACTCCTGATTAATGATATTTCTCAGCGGTGGAATATTCATCTGTGTACCATCTCGTGCCTCCATCAGCACTCTCCTCCCCGGCTCAGCAATGTCACCGTGACTTTGCAGAAGCTCTCTCCTACTCAGGGACCATCTATTTTATGGAGCGTTTACGGGCCGAACAAACATTACGTGCCGTTTTCAGTGACCTCAGGGGTGCTGGAGAGAGAGAGGGAGAGGAGAGAGAGAGAGAGGTTGGAGGTGAAGTATAGGGCATGAGAGAATGAATTGGAGAGAAATTGCGTCTTGTGGGTGAGTGTGTGTGTGTGTGTGTGTGTGTGTGTGTGTCAATGTCTCGTTAACATTCAGACTTGTTCCAGTCTAATGGCGTGCAATAAAACACATGGGAAATATCTATCTTGCACTGACCCCATTTACTGACAGGGGGAGCTGTGGACCTCCTTCCCAGTCCGACTCCACCATGTGAGGTACAGTGAGTGGACCTGGCATGACATCACATACAAATATCACACATCAGCGTGCGCAATGCAAATGTGTTTTGATTCATGCAAAGATCCTCTGCAACCACAGGTACCGATGGCGGCCGATTTCATTCTAGTCACTCAGAGAAAGAGAGGAAGGCGTTGGCTGTTGATACCGAGTATCTCACTGTGGGGGGGATGGTTTAAATCTCCCTAAACACCCAGCAGTGCAGGAAAGCCACAGGGGCGTCCCTTGAGGCTATTTCACCTGCAGTGTGTGTCACAGAGGGAGAGGGGATGGAGCTGTCAGCATCCCTGTGAGAACCAAAGAAATGGCACAGTTTGTTTGTAGAGAACACAGAAATAAGAAAAAATGTTTTAAGTAACCATAACGATGTAGCCAGCTGTGTTTCCCACCAGGATTATGGGCAAGCAGAAAAAAAAAAACACTAATTAATTTCTTATTTTCTAATCTTCCTTGTGAATTTCTGAATAACTTGGTAACCTGGTCACAAACAAATGCAACAGATGATGGGTCACAAGTAGACATTGCTTAGTTTTAAAGAAGCAGTTCCACATTTTGGGAAACATTTGATTTAGTTAGATGAGAAGATAAAAACCACTGTCTTGTCTGTATGTTAAGATTAGAGCTTTAAAGGGGCCAGTGTTTATTCGCTGAAATGGAATATAACATTTAAAAGTATGTTTTCACCTGTAAGTAATCACCTGAAAATAAGAGTCGCTTGGTTTTCGTTACCCTAGAATGAGCCGATTATATCTACATAGGGGGCAGGTCCGTCATGTTGCACTGTTATGTTACTACAGTAGCCCAGAATGGACAAACCAAACACTGGCTCTAGATAGTGCTAATCCCGTCCGCATCGGTCACTGTGGTTCTCCTACACTTTGCTTGGCAAACTGGAGAAGTTTCAGTTGGTTGCTATCTGCAACCTCAGCGCAAGATGCCAACTAATCCTACACACTGCTCCTTTTAATTGGGGCATGTTAGCCTAGCTTAGCATTAAGACTGTAAGCTGGTGGAAACACCTAGCATAACTCTTGGCAAGAAAGCCAATAAGCTTAGTAGTATTTCCCAAAATGTTGAGCTATTGCTTGAAGTAGAATCGGTACCTTTCTGAAACAGTTTCCACAACAAGTGAACATAAAACCCCTCATGAAGGTAGGGTTAACTGTAGTGCTGTTGTATTAGGCTGCATTAGTTTGAGCCAGACGCTTTTCAACCTGCAAAGCTATTAGTCAAGGCTAAGTTGAGCTTTATTTGCTTCCTATGAGCCTGAATCCCTGCACAGATTTGCCATAAACGGGCTCAGCCCCCCTGGTGTGAAGTACTTGAAGTGCCTGCGTTGCCTCTTGGCTCTTAGCATCGTCACGTACATTTCCCGGCTTTTCACCGTGCCAAACATCTCATAAAAATCCCCCGTAACGATGTAGCTGCTTTTTTTACGAGCCCGTTAAGCCGAGGGCTTTTACTCCTCCGGTGCACCAGAGCAACACAGTAACTGAAAGGACTACAGGGAGAACATTTTGGGTGGAATTGATTTCAATCCAATTCATAATTTCACAGAAATATTGATTATTTCAGGATGAAAGTAGCTATAGGGAGGAGCGGAAGAAATCAGGAGAGAGTTTTTTTTTTAGATTCACCAGAGAAAGGAATGGAGATGGAGCAGTCATAATGTTGGGTGTCAGCTTGAGTTAGGATGGCCATGTGCTGCTTCCAGTGGCCTCGAGCCAGCCAGGCAGAAAAAGAAACACTGTTCTGCTTTCATCTTCTGCTGTTTTGGCTCAGTACCTCTCCACAATGCTCTGTATGTGACCATAATTGTAAATCATGGGCATTTTGACAGTTAAAGGGTAGAATCAATGGTCTACCCTTTAACTGTGGAAATGCCCATGATATACAGTTAATGTCTCACAGTACGTCATATGAGAACATCCTTTTTTTGATGAATGTCAAAACAGGCATTGGTTCAGATAAGATACCAGAGAATGAGCCCCAGGCTTTGAATACAACTGCTACTGTTCATATCAAAGCTCTAGGGCCTCTGGGTTTACTGTAATGTATGCTTGTCATATAGCTGTGAGCTATTGTGCATATATAACATAATCTCAATGCACTGAGATGCTTTGGGACAAAACCAAACAAACAGACACGTTGAGCATGAGCATGATACTGAATCCTCCAGGGAGCAGAGGCTCAGAGGGGAGCAGAGACAGAGAGCATCAGTGCACTGTATATACAGGAGAACACCATTGTTTCTGTGGAGTCGATGTACAGGAAATGTTCCAAGTATGTGGTACATATGGGTCTTTTTTTATGTAGGTTGTTTTCCTTTGCTTAGATAAGATGGAGTTTAGGAGATTTTTGGACCTGAAAAAGCTATCTTTAAATAGTAATATTAATAAATAAATACATTTAATGTATCACATAATATACAACTAAACTAAACTAAAATGAGAGTAAAATAGATATTTAAAAAATTGATAAACACTGTATTTATACACTGTAAAATAGGAATAATTCATAAATTAAATATAAACAAAATGTAGAAATAGGAATAGAAGCAGTATGCTGAGTTTGAGGTATATGATAATTAGGGCTGTTACTTGAAAACTAAAATCAGTATTTGGTCAATAAAATTATCAGAAAATGAAAAAAAAAAAAGGAAAGCTTCCCTCTATGTTGAACTCTTCAACTCTCCGTGCTCTCAAACCTCAGCAGCACTGTCAAGACTGATATCGGTCAACATTCATGTGAAAGTCCACAAAAGTTGAACTCTATGGGGATCATTTTCACGGAGAGAAAACCTGAACAAAACACTGACCATCACCGAATGATAAAACACCTGCAGCATGACACAGCATGACCAGACCCTCCTCAGGAAGTGTTTGCGACTCAACAAGCATTTACTGAATGACAAATATAATACCGAATCCTAAATTGCTGAAGGCCAAATTAAAGCCAGACCTCCCACATGAACGCCCTTGCCCTTCAAGTGAGCTAAAAAAAAAAACATTGTACAGGTTGGATTAAGAAGGGTAATAGTCCTCTGGGGAGGAGCTCTTGAGCTTACTAGTAATGCGTCCCAGGAGGAAGTTTGCTTAAATATGTCAGGATGTGCGGTGCATATATGTCGCAGCAGAGTGTTCAGGCTCAAGGCTGTGGAGCTGAAATAGTCTGTGATAGAAGATTACTGGGGATTACTGAGAAATACTAGGATTTGTTGAACAACACTGAGCTTGCGTGCTGCCAAAGGAATACTTGTTGGTCTTTGCAGATTTAACACAGTAAGTTTTATTTCTTCAAAGCGGGAAATGAATCTCCTCGAGGCAGCTAGCTGTTTGGTTCAGATGGGATGCAGTCCAAACTGCTTTAAGGGGTTTCTGGCACAGAAACCCACCTTTTTAATATACATTATACACATGAATATATTGAATATAAGGGCCACGGTGGTATTACTGTAGGGAAATCTATGAAGGTATAGGCAGAGGTGTAGCAGATAGGGAGGGGGTGAGATAAACAGCAGAATATCACATGAGAGATTGGGTTAATTGGATAAATCCGCGTTGCAGGCGGTGTTGCCTACTAAGAAAACAAAGGAACCTTGACGGTTTGTTTCTGCAAAGCAGGTAACACATCCTAACCAAGCCTCAGGGAAAAAATCTGAACATTTCACGAGTGGAAATGTTCCCTTTTCTTTATATTTCTTTGTCTATTTTTCAGATATAACACACAACAGATGAACATGGGGAAAAGTTACAGCACTAGTGTAGAAAATATAGTGAATTTATCATCAAACAATGACATAGCTATATGAGAGAGATGGCAAATAGGATGCCAATTAGATGGTTGTGAAACCCTAATTGTATGTTTTTCCACATTAATTGCATCTGGACTAGGAACACTGACCCTGGGAATCATTGACGTCTTTTGTCCGAGGACGTTCAAAGGAATGCAAACCAGCCAAACAGGCTCCAGAAGTGGAGGTGATAACAGCACGTTATTGGTGGATTCGTGCTACGGGCTAATGCCTGCTGGGAGCAAACGTCTCCAAGGTGATGAGAGAGAGAGTTGATGTATCCATGGGAGAAGGTGGGCGTTATGGGATCCCCGGGGAGCGTTGTGGAGGAGGCGAAGGAGAGCTTAATGTCTCCACTGTAAAAGAGATGGTGAAAAAGGAACAGGGGAAATACATGCGGTGCAGAAGACACACATCACAATCTGCATAACATTTTAATGACATAAATGCTAAACATGAAAGATAATTTTATGTTTCACAGGTCTCGGCAGGATGAAAATAATCATTAACACTGTGAGACACTTAAACCATTAAGCGCTGACAGGAATGCATGATAGTAATAGGCAGCCAGGTTGAGACAGGTATAATTGCTGTCCTGAAGCTAAACATCCTCGCACTAACACATTCAAGTTTCTTTTTTTTCAGGCTCCAAGTGACAATTTCTTGGATTTGTTAAAGTTGCTGTGTTAATTAACCTCTGCCGTGGAGGTTATGTTCTCAGTTTGGTTTGTCTGTAGCATAGAGACATTATTTTTCACTTATGGAATCGTAAATAGCGAAACATTTTTATGTTATTTCAATTGTTTTTTTTAATAAATCCAGCCATATTTAGGGGTTGCACTTGCAGATTTTCATATCATGGAAAACTGGACTATTGGTCTCCTTCTGGTTATTTAAGTTTCCAATTTATTCTTTGCCACTTGGGTGCAGTGCAACACCCAACAACATTGACATCTTATCACATTATAAAGCTTTTATGGCTGACAGAATAGCAAACAGTTACCTATTTGCACATCTAAAAGACACAATGCAACGTTAGCGTTGTGTTACTGGGCACATGCAATGCAAGTCCAATATTCGTTCTCCTTTTAGCTCTGTTTTGTTCTCCACCAACTCCTGAGGGAAATATATGTATCTTTAGCTGTGAAATAGTTTACTATGTTCACATGCAAGCCTTTAACTCTGTCCGTCTGCCATTTTGCTGCCCGGCCGTTAGCATGGGATTTATCAGAGCCTTTTTGCTGCAAACAAAACATGAACGTTACAGAACGTACAACCAAAACAGTAAGCTAAAAGATGATGAAACGTGCCACAGAGCGGAGTGCAACTGTAAAGTTGGGTGATTATTATCTTATTATGACGACTTTCACATGAAACGGAGTTGTTTGATTGTTAATCTTAAAGTAATGATAAGTGCAGCTCTAAATAAACACTGCGTGGGTGGGTCCGCCATATTAAGTGCCATCCCAAACCAATTAGCGGAGAGTGGAAGCAAGATGCAGACTTAACCATCTGCACTTTCTGACCCTGTGCCACACCGTTTCATGTTGGTCATGGCACACGCTCAGTACAAGTGTAGTTCCGTGTGACTTCAAGTGCAAACATTTGCTCAACCGCTAAAACTGAGATAGACATTCAATACTGTCATACAGACGTTAACAACTTTAAGTAATTGCATTGTTTTTAGGATCAAATAAACAGGGTGTAGGGGCCGGGACACGGTCAGCAGTCTCCTGGGTGAAAGTCCCCCCCCCCCCACACACACATACACATACACTCATCAGTGGCTCTGTCGCTGCTCCTTTGTTATCTCCTGTGTCTCGGCTCCGGGTCAGGTCTAATTGGCTGTTGTGTGTGCGGCTGCTAACGTTCTCTGGAGCCCAGAGAGGTCAGCTGAGTCAGGGTTTATTAGTGGTAGAGCCGCTGCTATACTCCCTCAAGGATCTGGACACTCTCCTTCCATCTACAGCTCGCTCTGTCTTTCCTTCTCAAAGCAGCCCACTGACTGGACATTGGGCAGAGAGATAAGCACCAAGCAGCCATTCGTAGCAGCATGCAACTGTCACTCATACAATCTCTAATAAACATAAAGCTTGTGTTATGATAGCAGTAGTTACATTGTGATGTCTGGATCCTGATCTTTGACTCAAACCACATCTAAGCAAACACTATGCTCCCTCTGCGGTAATACCAAGCCATGTCCTATTGTTACTCTTCTTATTTTCAGAAATGGAGATGGTGGGAATACTTTTCCCACTCTCTCTTTCACTGATGGGCTTCTGCTGATGGATGAGGAGAGCCCGATTCAAAGCCAGAGAAAATTAAGCTTTCATTAGACAATGTAACCATCTCCAGTCCCTCTCCCCGCATTCAGAAACAATAGCTACACCCAACCAACAGCGCCTTTTAGATGCAATCAATTTGCTGGAGCCACCTCTGCACTTTCACACGCTGAATCTCGAGTCAATTTCCAGGATTCGTCTAGGAGAAGGAAAGGAAGGAGATTATTTAAGCTTCAGTAGCTGCTCACCGGTTCCTGCTGTGAGTGGGGCTTTAATACTCTCCGACCGGCTATTTCTAGGCACCCGTAATGTAGAGAGAAATGTTGAGGAGAGAGGGGGAGACGGTGGTGACATGAAACCTAACTGGCTACATTTTCCAATGATTATCGATTGATAGGAACAAGATGTCCCTAGGGGATGCCATCAATAGCAATCAGAGAGGAAGGGGGAGGGGTTTAACTGCAAAGCAAACATAACTGCCTGTAAATCTGAGGTGGGCGAGGGATTCAACTTTATGTGGCTAATGTTCTCTGTAGGGCTTTGCGTTTCGGGTCATTCACACGGAAATCGTTAGGATATTTCACCCACTGTCTGGTGACGTTCCCATGGCTGTCTTCGCTGCTCGGTTTTACCCATGCATTGATCCTGTCTTTCCATCTGTGCACAGTTCGGGCAAGTGTTTTGCCGCAGCGAAACATCCCATTTTAATGCAATTTCCTCTTGACGGCTTCAAAAAGAGTCCAGCTATCTGCACCACTAGTTCAAGGCCTCTTTGATGTTCCTCAGAAAGAAGAGAAAGGAGAAAATGAACCTACTAATCGCTACAGTTGTGATGAAATATTCCACATATTATAAACAGGTTGAAACCACATTTAGAGAATCTATTTACTATTCCGTCTCACTCACTCACTCTCTCTCTCTCTCTCTCTTTCTCCCTTCCCTCCCTCAGTAAGACAGCCGATACGCCATCCTTAAATATTGACGAAAATTTCCTAAGATTTGCCTGCATTAAAACGCCTTTAATCTACGCTCATATGCCTTCGCTTGTCTTTTTTCTCAAATATATATTTTCCCTCTTGAGCCCAGAATTTTCTAGCGGAGTTCAGTCATGGTGCAATATTGTGGCTGCATCTCACTCACTCGGGCATGAAAAGCGAGCTCATCTGTAGATCATGTTGACATTTGGCGAGTTTGGCTCGAGCTCAAGTGCTTATACTGTACTGCTGTAAAGTACAGGCTTGTGCCTGTGACCGAGGTTAAGAGTTAAATGATGTTGGATGTTACAGAGGCAGTGAGGCAGTGTGGCCCTGCTGGCTCTTTACGGGTCAAGCCCCATCGCCGGAGACGCATTTCAAATCAGACACATTTAATCTGTGACACATTCACAACCAAGGACTCAACACCAGGGCTCCATGTAATGACCTGATCATAGACAAGACACCCCCCAGCACAATTACACACTGGAAACACACACCATTAACTCAGAAGCATGGCATCTTTAGCCCCAGAGCCATGAACAATATCCAATAAACTTCAGAGATACACACACTGGGAGGATGAAAGTGTTGTAAAACGAACCGGTTCGATTGCCACAATGAAGAGCAATGCCCGGCTGCCGTTTGGTGAAATGTGAGGCATTGCATTTATCGACAATAAAATAAATCTTTGCAGTGCATATACAAATATTTGCAGCTATTGAGGTTGTAAAGCACGTTTGTGTGATAGTGTGTTGTAGAATGGAATATAGGTCACCCCTGTGAACACACATTAATGTGTCCATTTCAGTAATTGCCTTAGAAAAGAGGACATGTTGGGCAAAAATACTGGATACTAAGTACAGACACATAGTGAATGAATAAATTGCTGTACTATAAGAGCCTTGGAACGACATCTCTGTCCTCATAACAACCCAGTCGCCAGAAAATAAATGTTGGCACCTAATGTTTCTGCAAACCACGTATACCTTGACTGTCGACGTTTCTGAACCATACATATGTTCTTTGAATACATTACACAACAACCTCACATCACGCTTACAGAAACGCACAATGCCACGTAGTTAACATTATGAAATGATTGGTTCCGAATGCAAAAATGTTGTTATTCAATGTATCCGTAGTTTGCAGAAATGTATGATGGCAGCATTTTTTCCTGGCAAATAGGCTGCTCATCATCATGCTCTCTCTTCTGGACTTGGTTGCAACAACCAGTCGTAAATCAGTTTGCACAGTTAAAACTTAAGAAACGAACTTGTCAACTTTGTAAAGAGGAAGTTATTGTAGCTTCACCAGCTGTAACATTCAGTAACTTCCAAATATAACGGCTCTATGATAGAAAAAAAACAGCTATGATTGAATTTTCTTTTTAAATGCATCAAATGATGAAACAATGTTAAAGGGGGTCGCTTGTACTGATGAACCTACATAGAGTTATCACCTGAAACATTCAACAGGTGGACACAAACCTGACTCCACATGAATGATGTTGCTTCATAACTTCTGAATATAACATAATTTTCTTTTCAATCTAAATGAATCATATAGTTACAGTAACTGAAAGTTACACCTGGTAGTTATTGAGTGTGATTATTTAGATACCTCTAATCCCTGCATCTAGTTGGGGTGGTGCAACATTAAATCTACCTTAAGTAACGTATCTTCTAACAGGCCGAGTTTGACAAGCTGATGTAACTGGTTCCTGATTGCCAGGAGATACCAGGAGATGGTTTCTGCAAATTTCTCCGCTGCGGGACTAATAAAGGATTATCTTATCTTATCTAAATTCTCTGCATGTGCATAATTTGAGAAAAGCGTTCTCTCAAATATTTAGTTGCAGATTTCATAGTGCAATATGTTTCACAGCTCTCCCTTCCTTTCCGGTGTCTGAACTCTTGTGGTTGTTGGATGTTGAGCAGCTGGTAGAGTGTTAGACTGATGAAAGAGGGATGACAGCGGGGTGGAGGAACCAGAGATCGAGGCGACGTGGAGAGCAGGAGGGGGGGGTATCAAACGCTAGTCTAATGAGCCATCTGTAGTGGCAGCCCTGTAGAGGCCACTCTGACCTGCTTCACTTCAAAAATTGATAGCATGCAAGATGACACCCTCTCACCACCACAAATATCCCATTCTTAAGGTTACTTACATGGTATGGGCGGCTGTGGCGTAGTGGAGAGCAAGGTAGTTCTCCAATCAGAGGGTCGGTGGTCCGATACCCGGCTTCGGCAGTCGATGTGTCCTTGGGCAAGACACTTAACCCCAAGTTGCTCCCGAAGGCATGTTGCATGAATGTTAGTTAGAGTCTGATGGTGGCACCTTGCATGGTAGCCTGTCATCAGTGTGTGAATGGGTGAATGATATGGAATATACTACTGACTGTAAGTCGCTTTGGATAAAAGCGTCTGCTAAATGAATGTAATCTAATCTAATCTAATGGTACAGTGCATCATGTCGGGCCGATAATGTTGTGTTACAAACAACAACAAAAATGTCAGTTTCACCGAGCAGTGAATGTTTTTAGTTGGTATGAGCTATTAACATTTATAAAGTAATTATTTGTCTCAGCTGGGAGCTTCAGTGCTACACAAACTGAATATGAGGCTGTGAATACAATTACTTTGTCTTTTGGGTGTGTGAATGCAACCATTAAACAAATGCCATTTTTCTTTAGAGAGCCCATCTAACTCAGACATTGTCTTCAATTAGAGGAACAGTGTGTAACATAGGTGATTATACAATGAAGAAAAAATACTTTCTATTGGCTGAAATGAAAGTATGTTTTCTTTATTGTATAATCAACTGAAAATAAGAATCTCTATGTTTTCGTTATCTTAGAATAAGCCGTTTATATCTGATTCAAGCGAGTCCTCATGACGGAGCCAGCCGCAATGTTTTTACAGAAACTCAGAAGGGAGAAATAAATTTACTTCTGACTCCCATCAATGTTCAGAAAACACATGAGGGACCCCGTTGTTTTTGGTCTCCGGGGCCAGAAAGTAAAACACTAGAAAACTCTGTTGGTCTTGAGGAGCTGCTGCTTTTATTTCTGCACAAACTGCGACTTGCTTCACCACTCCATTCCCAATACACACACACTGGCTCTGCTAGTCTTTGAATGAACTATTCTATTCTTAAAATCACTGGCTCTTGATAGAGCCATTTCTGTTTTCAGAAGTTGCAATCTGCCACCTCACCGCTGGATGATGCGGTGAGGTGGCAAGTAAGTGAGGCAGGGTTACAACACTGCCAAATAATCAGTCCTCCATTATGGTCTTAATAATCACCCTCTGGGATACTGAACTGACAGAACGTGATGAAGACGGAAAGACAATTGGTTCTAAATACACCTAGGGGGCCCTGAGTTGTAGACAATCATAACGGTGTGAGCTTCAGGGACATGCGAGTCACTGATTCCAATGTCCATGAGGGCACTGGGTTCACTTTAAATGGTCCAATTTGATCAATCAGAGATTGTCGTTTAAGAAAAATAAGTATAATTTTACTGAATTGTACGAGCACTTTATCAATGAACCGATGAAGAAATCAAATATCGACCCAGTCAGCCCCACTTTCATGGAAACATGGTCATCAGCCTTGTCTGCTGTGCATGTGTAGGCTACAGATGCAGAAATAAGAATCTTCTCACAGCGGGGCATGATGAAAAGGACGAAGGTGAGGAAGCAAACGTCTGCCTTTACGCCGATGCAGAGCTGAACATTTCATGGAATCATTATGCTCCACGTCCTCCAACCTAATGCTTAGGTTGAACAATCCGGTGCTATTTTCTGTCTAAAGGCTGAATACCAAATGGAAATTGAGGGGGGGGATTAAACACAATGTGGTTTAAAATGTAACTTTTCTACTTTCATGTGGAGCCAGCGACAGAAAGAGAGAGGGAGGAGCGGGTGAGCTGCAGGCTAAGGAGTCGATTTGTCAATCGCAGTGCTGAATGGACGCCTCATCGATTGTGGAATTGTGATGATTACAGGGTTCGCTGCTGTGCGGTAATGCAATAGGCAAAGCCATCACGGCCTGTGCTGTTATCAGGCCGAATGATTTAGACCCTGCCTCGTTAATGATGGCCGTCCATTCTGTTCAAATGGCTGGGAATTTATCCGACGTGACTCTGTCACACATGAATAAACCGGGTAGCGCACACACATCCTTGGAGGGAACGTGTGCAAGGAGTTGGTGCACTCTGTTCTGCGAGTGCTGAGATTGCTTCTTGCATCCGAAAAAAGGCGATCCAAGCCCATAGCTGTGAATGATAGCAGGCAATTAGGGAAATTTACAGCAGGCTAAAGGCAATAGTGTATGTTTTTAATCAGGCCGTGTCTGAACATCCACTGTGCGGCTGTAGTGCCTCTGGCAGAGCATCATCTGGGTCTGTGGGACCTCTCAGTTGGTTTAAGTTTAAGATGAATGATGAGTCAGAGCACCCGAACCCTCTCACACTTTAATGCATGCCTCATGATGAAACGCTTGTCCATTAATTACGCTCATCAAAAAACGAGCCTGTGTGAAGTGTTTCTCCATGTTTCACAAAAAAAAAAACAGTCTTTCTTGGGATAACAGCATTGATTCACCACGGTCCCAAAAGTAATTAAGGCTCAAACATTAATAACTCTGGCGAGAGGGAGAAATTAAATGAAACACAGAGAGGATTTATTTCCCCATTCCAACTTCTATGGTGAATCTTATTTAATCTTTTTTCACGCAGATGTCTATTTTGAAAATTGCTGTTCTCTCAGTTTCTCTATTTTACTCATTTCCTTCCTCATTCGGTAGGACAAGCCCCAAACATTTCTGATCGATAATGTGCCAGCGGACAAAAATTATTGACTCTGTACCACTTTAACTTGCAGTTCCTTCGTTCAGGTCGATGAATTTCAATTCCAACAGCAAAGCATCTTTGTCCGAGGCTGTAACAGTCCAACAGTGGGGGCAGCAGCGCTAGAATATAATCTTCATCTAGATAAATGGCCGCAAACATGATATACAGATCCACACTGTACTGCCTTGTGTTAGAAGAATGCAAGAGTGGCTGCTAGTTTTGTCCTGAGGGTTAATTAACTGGCCATCCACACAAACGTCCCTTCCTCAAAGTTACAGCTGAAGCACCTTTATTACTGCTGCTGTGTTAGTGTGTCTTGAGAATAATGCCGGTGGCTGAGCTCCATTGTTGCTCCACACAGAACGTGGGAGTTGGTTATTATTTTGGAGAGCTGTCAGCTTGGTGTCCTCCCAACACCGGGTACCGTTAGTATTCCTGTGCTGATTCTGGCAGCAATTAGAGTATGGGTGAGTGGCTGGCTGGGGAAAATGAAGGTGTGGCTTGGAGAGGTAATGGGTGCTGACTTACAACAAATGATGATGGAAGGACAACATTAGCTGACAGAAGGTTCTGGGACTGGAGCCAGCTTGATGGGATCAGACACGCATTTGGCTTTCAAACTTAACATGGGGCTGCTGCAGGTGAACCTTTGGAGGTTTCGTGCACGGTTCTGCACTTCACGATTTTCATCCTGTGCTAGTGTTCATAGCCAATGCAGGGAGTGCCATGAATCATAGCATGGCAGAAAGTAAGGGTGTGGAGGTTGGGGGAAGTGGATAAGCATAAAGCATGTCGGATTATCATGCAGGAGACCCAGCTCTTTCCTTTTTATTAACTGTGATTCCCTCACTTTAACTAAGTGTTTTAGTTTCCTAACACCAACAGTACCTCCACAATATTTTACATGCCAGAACAATCTTTCCCTTAACCCTAACCATTGAACAAAGCGCACATTTTAAAAATGGTGGCATTGGACATGATCAAGTTCTGCAGAATCTTCTGATATCCACCTTCTTGTCTGGCGATTGGGTTGCATTAACAGGCCAGTACTAGTTTTCTGGAGATGCTAGGAGTGCCTCAAAATATAGTTTGTGAGCTGCTGCACTAACGCCTTGCTAGTGGACAGCAGTTGATTTTTTTTTATTCAACCGCTGTGTATGGGTTTTCAAGCTTGCAGTTTTAAGGGTTTTGATTCAGTCTCACCGCTCTAGTGGTGTATTATTCGACCTCAGCAGGCAGCTGGTTACAGCAAAGAAGCCCAGAAAACCCATTGAACACTACATGCACTGCACGAAAAGACAGACATACAAAGTTAGCAGCTAGCTGGTGACATAGCGGCACATTTAGCTGTGAAAGGAGTTGGTGGAGACCAAAAACAGAGATAAAATGAGAGAGAATATTCGATTTAAGTTCTTTAGGTGACAAAAACACAACTCCAGATAATTGCTAACGTTTTGTTTCTGTTTGATGTGTAAAAAGATTTTCCCCAATTGGCCAGGTAATGCAGGTTTTAAATAAATTACCTGATAAGAGTGCAGGGATTTGAAAATTAATGTTAAGCCTTTTTACAGCCTATACTTTGACTCTGATGTCTTCCCTATTTTTAGGTGTGTTTAGACCGATTTTCCCCTTGAGCTTGAATCAGTTAGTGGAATAATACAGTCTAGCTAATAATCCCCACCATTCCTCTCAGAAAAACATGTAATGTGGATAAACAGCCATTCAACTGCAAAATAATTTGCAAATCCATGCTTAGAGCTTGTGTGAGAAGTGAGAGCCCTCATCTTCTACAGCAAGATTTCCACTTTGGTAAATGCTGCTTTTATGCACATCATAAAATTAAACTTTACAACATAACAGCTGATGTGCACACACATGCATTTTTTAGTGTATCAATCAAATAAGAGAATGTGCACGTGACCGGGAGCTCACCCTGACGGAGATGTACTCTACTGGCGTAACACGGTGAAAGGTAAAGTAAAGAAAACACACACTAGCACATTTATCAACAACAGAGATGGTTCATTTCATCAAATCTGCCCACTTGTTAATTAGTTCGTAAAATTGCAGCGATGATCATAGCTACTGCAGTTTAAATCATGTTTAAGGTCCTAAGAGGTGCCAAGAAGGCCATACAGAACCGCTTAAAGTCTAACAGTTTCCTCTCAAGCATCTTAAACACTCACCTCTTAATGTGCAGGAGTGATGTGATCAGCTATTATTGTATAAATTAGATCATGTTACTACAATCTGGAATATTCAGAACACATCAGTGTACTGACTGTACTCCCTGGCAGTGTTCAGAATCAGCTCAGTTCATTTTTAAGCAAATATGTATATAGATCCATGGTCACATGGATCAATACGAGAAAAGGAAAGGAAGTGCTGTTTGATTGACAGAAGAAGAGCTGCTAGGTGGAAGATTTAAGGTCATTATCCGCTGATGATTCAAGAACAAAAATCTGATGTGCAACGTTATCTTAACCCTTAAAACTAGAATCCCATTGATTGTCACTGTGAACAAATGCAATTGAATTTCCTTTGAAACATGCCAACACCTCTGTGTGAGTTTCATCAGCAGCAGCGTTTTCCTTCAGGCAGTGGCCACACCACACAACCCAACCTTCCTCTGGACCGCAATTAAATAAAGCTGGGCAGAGCTGTGGGCCCTGATGGAATCATTAAACCTGATCTCCTCTAATTGCTAATATGTCATTAGGCTTTGTCAACTAAATGCTGCAGACATTACAGCTGGCTAGTGTAAGCGGGCAAAGAGGATAGCCAGCAATGGTTAGGAGCAGACTCACACCTGTGACTGTTTGTTACAATTTACGCATCACGGATATTCATTCATAACAGCTAACCCCGTGGGTGCCATTTTGATTTGTTGTCAAAGCCATTCCATATTCACAGGTGAGATAATTTTTCCTCTCCATCGACCCATTCCCCCGCTGTGTGGCGCCCATCAATAAGGAACCACCCATCAAGTCTCCATCTGGCCCGGTGGCCTTTAGCCGTGGTGAGGAGGAGGCTAGTCCATCAGTGACAAAACGCCTCACTGTCACCTGCCACTCCTCAGCTGAGGACAGAGGTGGGCTGGTGTAGTGGCATTTCCATAGTAAAACACTTAGAGCATGGTTTTAGTGTCACTTTGCGGTTTACTCATTATCATTCTTTATTGTAATTGTCTCTTACTCATTGTCTCAAGTGTCCGTATGTGTCTTAGAGTAAGAACAGGAAAAGAAGTTGCACCTCAGAAAGACTGCTCTCTCAAAGAAATGGTACAGGTGGGAGCTTCCAGCCTTCCTTACACTAACGTTTCATCTTTGCTCACTCTGAAATTGCATCCATAAAGTTCTTAGCTCTGTCCTGGCTGTCACCCTTTGAAGAAGAAGAGATGGAGGTACCTAGAACAAAGCTGCCTGCATCTTTGTCTTTTCTTTGTTTCCCCTTGTTTCCCTATTTTGTAGCCGGGTTGAAATTCAGGCATGGCTCTATGGATGGCCAGTTGGAAATATCTCATAAACTACTAAAGGGATAGCCATAAAAAATGTACATATCAATCTGAAGTACACATTGTTCCTTGATGATTAATCCTAATGACCCAATATCGCGCAATCCAAATGTTAGCATGCTAACATGCTAAACTAACACTGTGAACATGGTGTATATATATATCTGCTTAACAAGATTGTCATGGTGAGTGTGTTAGCATGCTGGTGTTAGCATTTAGCTGGAATCACCTGTGTGCGTATGTGATGCCTGACAGCCATTAGCATGGCTGTAGTCTCTAGTCTGTTCAACGTTATGCCCCCTAAAAAGTCAAAACTGAGGGGATAATGGACTATAGAAAAAGGCCCAAAAAGCACGCAGGTTATATAAACAATCTTTAATTTGCAACATATTCTCTTGAAGCACACGCATGCTCGGTCTGTCCCTGTCCTTTGCAGACATTGCTCTTGCTAATGCATGCGCATCCTGCTGAAAATGTCCTGCAGATGAAACACATAGCATGAACATTCACACGTGTGAATGCAAATGCATTAAATCGTCAAATTTCATTTCAATGACTAATTACAGCTGAACGGCACACATTCATGCATATGACCTCATCTTTTCTCCACCGGCACTTCAGTCAACTGTCACTCAAGCCAGCCTCATTTCCAACTTCCTTCCCGTTCCCAAGGCACTGACAACGGCCTCCGCCTCTGAATCCTCTCCTCTCGCCGTTTTTCCGGCCTTTCCATCCATCCCATAAATCATTTTAAGTGTGTGAGAAAAGTCTCATCTGCACCGCAGACAGATATAGTCTGTGCCGCCCCCCCTCAGTGTAATCCCTCCAGTGAACGGAAAAGCTTTATCCTGCCATTGTGCCACATGAATTGCATAGGGAGTTGTTGCCGTCACATGCCCAGCCCTGTAGTTCTTATCTTACAGTTGCTTTGGGTGAAACTGTGTCACACCTGTTATATAAGTATATTTACATTCAATTATTTCAAAGTGACACAGCTTCAAGGGTCAGGCGACTTTAGCCGATAAAAGTTCTTCATTGATCTTTATCAGTCACATTAGATGATTTGAATTTCAACTTCTATGCAACTTTGATGTGCCAAACTCCCAAATCTCCCATCTAGCATTACAGGAGCAGTAATCCACTGTGGCAAAACCTATGATGTATGAGAGGGAAAGGAATCGAAAAGACCTTATTTATCTATATTTGATTTGAGCAGCTTTTCAGAGAAAACTAAGTTTTACAAAGAATTGCTAATAACTCCTCCTCATGGGTGATTTATAACGCTTCTGACGGCATTCAGATGGCAGAGGAGCGGCCCTGCTCTGTACTGTACATAGTGATGTCCTTGTGTTATCGCTGCAGTTAGTGGTTCTACTCTCTCTGGGAGCAATTACACTACAAATGCTTTTATTGGGTCCTTTAATGTCGCACTGTAGCCACTTTATAATCACACTAAAAAAGCTATACTTGGGAGTTATTTTCATTTAAAAACAGAAACTACAGAATATGGATGTTGCTCACTTAGCATTTGCATTTGATGTTTTGAAGGTGTCAAAATGCAGCTGTTTTTCAGTCGAGTGAAGCATGATGCATTAAAAAGTAAGATTGTGGTTGTTCATTTACAGTAGTAGCTGTCTTCCTGCCAAGCGGGACTCTTAGGCATATTTAAGTATTTTTTTTGTGTTTTTGACAGGAACCCACCGGCTCACTAAAAGCTGCTTTTGCTGTGCTGACACATTACTTTCCAATTCATATATTTCACAGACAGTCAGACTTTTACAGAATAGTTAAAAGAAGAGTCAAAGTTTTGTTTAATGCCGGATAAACACAACGCCAAAACCACTTGGCTCTTCTGAGAGATGGAATTCCCATAAGAACTGGACGAAAATATGGTCCAGGCTGTTGTTATTGTACCTGTTTATGACCGTGTTTTGCTGTCAGCATCAGTTTAGTGCTAACTTTGATGGGATTGTCCTAAAGCATCAGACGCTACACATAGGACTTTTACTGCAAAGCTAATAAAGGCTTAACAGCCCAGCACATTAATTATAGTGTCATATAGGCTGTGTGAGCTGCTTTTTAGAAAATCTGTTTTCTAAAGCCATGCGTGTTCTTCGTTGCTCTACATACACTGGGTGCAAGCATGGTAGTTAGCACTCTGTGCTGGGCTGAGTGCAGTGTGTGCAGCTCGGGGCTACCAGATGGAGAAAGTCCTGTACCAGTCTGCCTGCTAATGAGTGCAGAGTAGCCAGAAGACACTGGCAGATGCTACATTGAGGGGGCGCTTCCGAAAAAAAACAACTTTTTGGGATGCACTTAATTTTAACCTCCTTGCATGGCCAGACAGTGGTTGTCACATTGAAAAGAATCATATTACTTTTAGGTTAATTTTACCCAACATGGTAGAAGAATCTAATATTCAGGAAGGCCAAGATTTAAATCTGCAATGCATCACACCGCCACGTTGAAGTGTTAATATTCAGCCCACAAAACCTTTATCTCTTTACATCACACACTGTTCTCATCTCCTCGCACTATCTGCAATTTGCCTAACTGCCCTCTTGCCTCCCTCAGAATGGAGTCGGTGGGACCCCTCCCCCCCCACTGCGGGATTATATGTCGCTCCCGCTCATAAATCATTCGCTTTATCATTTTTCCAGCCTCAATAAAACTCCTCTAAATGGAAATGCACCACCATCGTCGCCGGGGCTTACGTTACAAGAATAACCATATAAATCAAGTTTGTTTAAAAAAGCGTGCGTCATAACGTGGCATCAAGTTCTGCAGGCTACAGACGATCAGAAAGAGGTGCGCGCGCACACACACACACACGCACGCACGCACGCACGCACACACACACACACACATGGGAGGAGACAGCTAGTTTTCCTGCTCCAACCTGACTGGCTTCCTTCTGGCATCTGTCCATACCAAAGTGAGTTATCTACTGGGAGCTCCATCAGAGAGACAACATGGCTACAGGGAAGGTGTTACAAGTGTGACAATGTTGCTCTGTGTGTGTGTGTGTGTGTGTGTGTGTGTGTGTGTGTGTGTGTGTGTGTGTGTGTGTGTGTGTGTGTGTGTGTGTGTGTGTGTGTGTGTGTGCTTGTGCTTAGAAGAGGGGGAACAGGAGGGACTATATTTAGAGACACAATCTGGTATGAGGTTGGGCAGGATGCGCGGTAGACTGGGGTTATATAAATAGGATGATTAATATGCTCGATCATAACATCGAAACTGTGCTGTAAGTAATATTCGGCTAATCACTGTTTCTGAGAAGCACATCGGTTGTATTTAACATTTTCATGATTCTATATGGACCTTTCTGAATGGAATAAAAATCACAAATCATGCTTAGACGCACATAACTCTTTTGTGATTTAGGAGTACACGGGCTCTCCTCTCATATTGAATTAATGCGATTTTCCCAGTTGGTGCAGAGCAAAGAAAGAGCTGCCTCGGCCAAGAAATGTACATTTTGCATACATAGGATGAGAGATTGACAGCGTGGTGTGTGAGCCCCGAAGCACAAAAGAACCAATCAGTTAAAATGAGAGCTTTATTCAGAGCTGGCATATGGGAAGAAAAACCTCCCAAAAAGGAAAAATAATTCACTGCTTGACCATTTATCACAGAACTGAATGTGAAAGTGGTCAGATCGCCTCAACCTTTAAGCCCTGGTCCTGTGAGTGTGCCTAATATGGAACAAAAAAGCCACCTTCATTAAGGAAATAGTCTCTTTATTAGAACAAAGGGACTATGCTTGTAGTTTCCCCTTGTTTCCCTCTTTCCTCTCCTCTCACTGCCCTTTATCCTCGAGTTCAGAGGTGTTGATGAAATGACTGAAACTGGATGCCGCCACAGGGACTGAAGCTTTCTGAGGCTGACTGGGCCAGAGAAGGACGTGCTTCATTAGGACGACTGAAACACAGATGGCGGGGAGGCCGAGCGTTGTGCAGGCAGGTCGGGGGCTTTGACGTGACCAATCATGAGCCAAGCTCCACCTGCTTTCTTATTTGTCAAAATGAAGTGCAATCTTTTGTTTATCGCAGATGAACGAAATCAAGATTACAGTTGAACTTCTTTGAAACTATCCTGACAGACGTATTTCATACAGAGATGAATCACATTAGATCAAACGAGGAAAAGCAAAAATCAACCACAAACTAATGTCGGCTTTGATACAGCTATCAGAAGATCAGGACCACCACACATCAAAAGAAAACCCTGCTGTTTCCACAGAAACCATCATTAAACTTTAGCGAGTCACTCAGCGCATGCAACATCGCATCGTCCTATTGAAGTTTGACATTCGGTTGCTCCCCTGTAGAGTAAAGACAACAAAGACAAAAAGAAAACACCCAGTGCATCTAAACTGGCAAGAAAACACTGAAATGATGCCATGCAGGACATAATTTCTTGTTTAAGATGAACAGCAGTGAAGAACTTCTTGGATTGTGGCCCTCACTCGGGTTCAATCATGGTAGTGGCCCTCTCAGTGGCCGGCAGCGTTCTCTCTCAGCTACAGAGCCGGGAAAAAAGGAGGTTGAGCGGGGCTAACCACGTTCAATTGCCAATTTCCACTTTGCGATTGTGTTCCTCATCAGTCACAGAGTAGTCGGAGTGCACTACGGTATATCCTAGCAGAGACGTTGACAGGTTGACAGCCCGGCACACTATTTCAGCTACGTGACTTTTAGTCCTCCTCAGTGGGCTCGACTGAATGACAGATTGATCGCCTGCCTGATGGATGTCATATCCGCGCTGTACGTTGTTTATGGCTGATATTAGAGGGAGGTGTACTTTGTGACCGGTAAGGCCAGTGCTTGTTATCCATCTCCCGCTAATGAGTACTTTATTGAGCTTGGACACATTAAATAAGAAGCACTTTATCTGTGCTCTGATCGATCTGATCAAACTGAGATACTTCACTTTCTTAATTGCTTCAGCACTCCTCGTGCTTATTTACATATTTCTGAAGGGCACTTCTTCACCCAATGTAGAGGGAGGGTGCAGAGAAGTATGTTTATGGCGCTAAGAGGGTTTAAATATATTGGTGCTGCAAGTGTTTAGATGAAAGTCCCACCGTCAAAGAGAAAGTCCAATCAGCCAAATACATGTGGGAGAACTGCAATCGATCACACTAAAGTTCTATTTTAGATGTCTGCAGATAGTGGAGGACATTTTTTCTTTAAGTCTTTTCAGGAGGTTTGTACTACATGTGATGTTTCTCTGTGTAGTGGAAGTACAAACACATCTCACAGTTGGCCTGGGAGTAATCACGTGTGTTGCAAGTTGTCACGCTGGCTTTTCTCCAGCTATCTGCACACTTTTTTCCCTCTTCTGTTTTAAAAAGGAAATACATTTACATTTACATCCACACATGCATACACTTATATACAAACACAAATGCCTGTATCTATGCTCAATTGCGCATACATATGTACATACATTTATGTCTCACATGGGAGTCCAGGCATAATCTCACTGTGAAAATGCATTTGTTTCCTTTTAATTTCCCTCGTCATACATAACATGCTAGGAAAGAAAAAAAAAATCCTTCATTTCCATTATGCACTTTGAAACGAACTACATGTTTTCCGATATAATAATATACATATATTCCCATTATTATCACATGAATGCCTATATTGGACACATGCCAACGGGGTCACAGTCAAATTGAAGCTCCATTAACGTTGGTGGACCTTTATTGGATTTCTTGCCATGAAATACAGATATCTATGGGGCCCAAAAGGAAGAATCCTTAAGAACTTGGTGATCCCCACGTCCACTCATTGAATTAATGTTGCACAAAGAATCATGTTCCCCAGAGGATTAATCAAAATGACTTTGGTGGTGACGAATGACTTTGATCTCCTGACTTTTGCTCTAGTGCCAACATAAGATTGACAGATAAGGTTTAAGATTAAATGCCACTATTATAAAATACTAACCATTGGGTGGATTGCATGTAACTTGGTACAGACATGCATATCTCATTTAGAATGAATTGCAATTACGTTGGTGTTCCCCTGATATTTTGTTTTAGTTGTACTTAGCTCCACCAAGATGGCGACGTCCAAAAACACTTCCAAACTCCCACTTCTTATATACAGCTTATGTTTATAACCCAATACCTGTTAAACTACTGACTTTGTGTTTAGTGCTAGTTAGGAAATGTTGGTATGCTAAGACACTAAATTAAGATGGAGACCATGGTTAATATTACTTGCCAGGCTAAAGCCGAGATGAGAAGTGGGCTATGAAGGTCTGGCAAGCTGGCTTCTTTCTGACTACGCCCCAAAAGATATATTTTTTTTTTACATCTTGAAACTTGTATCTTCAGACTTGTCTGAAACCTATTTTAGACAATGTATCAGACTTCACACAGCTCTTGCTGGAGCTACAAAAGGCTTCATGTAATTGTTGTAAGTCAACTCAACATAAAAAGGCAACACAAACAGTGAAACATAACTGTCTCCCTTCCAGCCAGAAAGCACTCCCAAGGGTCAAGGTGCCCTGCTATGCACATCTGTCAAATGTTGTGACATTTTCATGCGATATGAAACTGACTGCAGCTTGCAGGTGCATCTCTTCTCTCACGCTTCTCTGAGTGAATCGAACCGATTTAAAAAATCCATGTGAGCTTGTTTAAACACTTTTATAAAACTGGATCTGATTACACTGCATTACATTCATGAATAACCAACTTCTCATTGTTGTCTTTTGCATTCATTACAAAGCATGCCAATCCACCCCACAAAATATTTACCTTTTCTTTTGCACTTTGATTATTTATAATCTGCACATTCACCTTTTCCACCAATGTTCTTTTTTCTCTTTCCTCTTTACTACATATTGCTAACTGTATAGCTGTTCCACATGCATGCATCGGTCCTTGCCCACATGTGTCACCACACTTCTGGCTAGACTGCACAGAGTAAATCTAACTTCGTTGACCCAACCAGTCCGGTCCATCTCACACACCCCTATTCTCTAGTCCTCTTTTTGCTCATCCTTTGCTTTGCTGCCGTCATCATCAGCAGGCCTACGTGTCACTTCAAGAACAGTTCCCATCCTCTCATTTTTCATTGTCACCCCCCGTCTGAGTGCATCCATCTCTGTCTGCGGCCCCTCGTCTGTCTCCCTCTGAATGCACTGCTATCCTCCTTTTTGGGAATCTAAATCTGTGTGTTATGTCTATAGTCCACTGAAACTCGTTCACTTTATTGTGCTCTGGCCAAGCAAAGGAAAATATTCAATTGTTAAAGCGTCAATCCTTTCTGTCGCTCAGTTTCGACACACAAACACCTTACCGTTCTAAATACAAAGTGAATTTATTGTGTGTGTGTGTGTGTGTGTGTGTGTGTGTGTGTGTGTGTGTGTGTGTGTGTGTGTGTGTGTGTGTGTGTGTGTGTGTGTGTGTGTGTGTGTGTGTGTGTGTGTGTGTGTGTGTGTGCATGGCATAACATCAGAGAGGAAAGGCTGGAGCAGTGCTCCCAGGCTCTATCAGCATGCAGCAGGCCGGTCTTTGTCAGCCCCATGCTGAATAATGTCTAATAGGAATAACCTGGGAGCCACAAAGACAATGAGTGAGAAAGGAACGGGCAGAAAGAGACTGACAGAGGGAGAGACAGAGATACAAAGAGAGGATGAGTTCACAGTGCAGTGGGAGTAAGTGATTACATATTTGGCCCAGAGTGTAGGGGGTTGAGTATGCACTGTCTGCTGGTAATGAACAACCGTATAATATATGAGTATATTAAACAACTCACAGTCTGGTGAAGATTGTGTTTGGTGATTTTTAGCAATGCGTTTAACACCATCCAACCCCTCCTGCTGGTAGGCAAACCGATGGATCCAAGGCTTTTTCTATGGATTAATGATTTCCTCCTGAAATGGACCCAGCAGGTTAGATGTAACACAGCTATTTCCTCCCCTAAATTCATAAATACCGTGTCTTGTCTCGCACACTTTAAACCTATGAGTGTCGAGCTCCAGTCTCGAATCACACCTTTTTCGAGTATGCAGATGATACAGCCTCGTGTTTTGCGAAAGAGAAAACTTCATTATATGTTGACAATTTCCTTGAGGCCAATGTGACTAGGGCTACACAATCTACATACACAGTAGCGTTTTTGCAACATTTTAGAAATAATTACATCCACGCTAACATGCATGAAAATTCAAATCGCTTGACGATTTATGTACACTGTGCGTGAGCCTGCCGGTATAATAGCAAGCAGATTGTCTACTCTGCAGTTGGTTGCTTGGTTAAAGAAAATACAACGGACTATTATTGTACCTCCTATACTAAACGGTCTTGTTTGATAATTAAGATCTAAAAAATTGGGTCAATACCTGCATTCAGTAATTTCTCCTTAGTCTGTTCAGGTGGCTGGAAGCCCCTGTTCTACTGGAGGGCAGCATTTATGCTTTCATTTGTTTACAGTTTATTTGTGAACCTCACAGGAGTTGTGCAGAACAAAATATGCAGTTAACAAAAGGTAAGTCCTCTGTCTAATGTCCATCGCATCCTTATAGCCGCAAACCCTGCCTTCAGACGTCCGTTCCGTAGGGCTGATAACGCCGCTCACAAAGCGATCAAATACCAGCTTGCCTCCTGTGCATGAAGGTAATAGTATAAAATGCAGAATTTAACTGCACAACAGCTGCTCCTATAGACAACAAGGTCAGCAACAGCTGTAATGATACATGTTGAGGTAGTTCCTCGGGAATCAAGGCGGATGTGTGTTTTCATCGGGAAATGTGTCACCTGAAAGAGGCATTACAAATCAGATAAGAACACTCTGTGACGGCTAAGACCAAATCAAAAAGTGAGTGTGAGTGTCTGTGTCATGAATAATGTGGACTCTAAAAATAGCAAAGGTTATGCGTTTTAAAATTAAAATGTATTAGTGCAGATGTAGCCAAAGACTAAATGGTAATAGATTTCTGAAGTAGTTGAGAAGCCCCACTCACAAATGTTAACAATGTACCTATTGAAAGAGTTAACACATACAGAATTCTACAGGTTTAGACTACTGCTGCAGTCTGTGATTTCAAAATTCATATTTTTAAATCATATTTATTTTTCTTAAAACTAGACTGTTGCCAAAACATTTATACATGAATAGCTCATACTACTACTACGTGCTACTGTGCAATTGGGAGCAGCTTAAGTTCAATGAAGGATGAACAACAGGGTGTTAGAGAGTGTAGGTGTGTGAAAGTGACCTGTTACATCAGAGGTTGGACCGAGGGGGCGTTTGGAGGGAGAGAGCCTTTCGATTAGAGGCCAGCGTTCATCTCACACTCTAAAGTGAGCATTGGTGCTTTGCCCAATGTAGCTCCCCAGTGGGCTGGCTTCCTTAAGTACCCAAATAATCCTCTCTCCCTTCCGACACACACACACACACACACACACACACACACACACACACACACACACACACACACACACACACACACACACACACACACACACACACACACACACACACACACACACACACACACACACACACACACACACACACACACACACACACACACACGAAGCATGCTGGTGTTGCCGGTATGCAACAGAAGGAAGGAGAAAAGTGAGGAGAGGAAAAGAAGATGACAGACAGATGAGTTAATATCAAGAAATAAATCACGTTAAATCGCTCCGAGGATGCCATCCAAGACGCTTCATTGGAAATGAGTTTCATTTCAGGTTTTCTAACAGTGTGCTTCTGCTCACCTGTGTGATTGCTTTCACACGGTCCTGTTGGCACACATCTGACTTTTTCTTCGTGTCTGCCCAAACAGGATCGGATTGTAAATAAATGGCGAGACAGCCTTGAAAAGATCTGCGTCACTAAGGTTTGTAAGCCGGTTCCTGTGACTACAATCATAGACAAATACAAAAAACATATGATCCAAGAGGCCCGACAAACCCAAACATGTGCGTCTGTCTAAAGGTTGCAAGAAAATGCGTGATAAAATGTATTAGGTTTGTGTGTAAATCCATTTGAGCAGGAATGCAGAAGCAACAACAGAAGCTAGATGACGTCAATGCAAGTCATATATTCTCTGTGTCTGCATGCTAGTGTGTGTGTGTATGTGTGTGTTTGTGTGGAGGCTAAACAATGCTACCGCTCAGAGTATTAATGTCTCAGATGGAAAAAAAAAAAGGAGGGGTGAAGCTAAAAAGGCAGACGGCGTGAAAAGGGCATCCAGCGGAGCAGAGCTGCAGCAGCATCCTTACAGTGCCTAACAACAGCAGGGCAATGAGAGCGACACACACACACACACACACACACACACACACACACACACACACACACACACACACACACACACACACACACACACACACACACACACACACACACACACACACACACACACACACACACACACACACTTTTTTGGGAAGCACATCAGATCAGCAGGAAGACAAAGCATGATGTTGAGAGAGGCACTGCAGAACACAACAGCTGACGCATTATTTCAGGAGGCAAATGAGCGCTGTGGTGTGTCAGTAATTGTGTTTCTCAAGCCAGTGAGTCCGCCCACACAAGCTTACAGTGCAGCGTGGAGAGTGCTTTATTCTATTCTCCTGTTGCTATCGTTTGTGTTTAGTCCTCCCGTGTGAGCCCCTCCCTCTCCCCCCCCATCCGAGTCTTCTTTGCTAAACCTCAGCTTCTAATGTGTTTTTGTGTATGTGTGTGTATTTATCAGTAGTAATTGTATTTTACTCACCAGGTTAATAGTGATGAAGACAATTACATCACTATAACAAAGTCAGAAGAAGCTTAACCGGTCAACAGTTAAACCACTTTGGGAGGTATAGAACTTTAAGACATTTTTTTTTACATTGTCAACAAATCTCGATCACATTTTTTTTTACAAAAAAGAAGAAAGCTCCCACAGGTTACTTCTCATACAGTTTGACGTCATGATTATCCACTTGACTTGCTAGTTCACAAATGTTGCATTAGATAATACATAATACATAATACATAATAATACATAACAGCCTACCTCACTAAGAAGGTAAGCATGGCATGCAATGGGTCTGATAGAGAGAGAATTTTAGGAACGCCCCAGCAGGACTGCAGGACACAGCCTGTAGCATTTAAGCATGTTTAAATTTGAATTAAGGTATTTTACATGGAAAATCTAAAAGGGGACTTATATGAAAAACTCACTTTTTTCAGTGGTTGTGCACATAACTCTGGGTATCTGGAGTGCCAACCAACCCACAAACTGAGAATTAAGTGGACCCAGTCAGTTTTTTGTGGGCTGCCTGCATCACAAAAGATGGGCAATTTTTTCGGGGAGGGGTTCTTAAAGAGACAGGAGCAAAAACACAGCGTTACAGAAAGTATATTCAGACAGACCGTGTGAGGAAAATTATGTGTTTTTCAACATTTATGCAAGAAAACATATCATAGTAGAAAACCCAAACTACAAGTATGTCTGAAAATGTTTGAAATATTTTGAATCAAAGTTGATAGCCCTAATGCACCACTACATTGAGTACAGTAGGTCAAAGGTGAACCAGGAAGCATGTTATGGACTGTGATGGATGTTTACAGCGGACAGTTTGGTGAAACATTTGACTGTTCGGCTTCTTTTTCTCTTCCTGTGGTTTATCTATGCAAAACGTTATCCTCCAACTCTCCGGGCTCCTATCCCCATAGGATGTTTTTTTGATGAATACAATGTCATAATTATAAAGAAGATGGCCGAAACCAACTATAAAAATGAGACCAAAGTTATATGAAACTGGAATTTCCATACAACTCAACATTATGCATGCTTCTGTTCACATGTTCAGTATGTTGTGGCAAAACAAAACATAAATGATCAAGATAGAAGGCTTTTTTTCTTAATACAAAGACTTTTGGATGATAACAAAGTAATTTTTTGTGTTTGTGTGTGTTTGTTTGTTTGTTTGTTTGTTTGTTTGTTTGTTTGTGTGTGTGTGTGTGTGACGTCAGTAGATGAGAAGGTCCTATCAGTGCCAAGGAGGATCCGGTGACCTCTCTCCTGTCACAAACCACTAAGAAGCTTGTTAAATGTGCACTTTCATTATGTCTTCCTCATCTTCCTGTACACACACACACACACACACACACACACACACACACACACAAAAACACACAAATAACATCTTCACCACTCCTCTTGCTTTATGAATATTCATCAAACAGCGGAAGATGATGTCAGCCTTTTTCCTTTTCCCTTTCTCCTTTCCAGCAGCCGCAGTAGTTTTCCTGAGTGCTTTCTTGGAGCGCTGG
This sequence comes from Anoplopoma fimbria, assembly GCF_027596085.1. Taxonomy (NCBI): domain Eukaryota; kingdom Metazoa; phylum Chordata; class Actinopteri; order Perciformes; family Anoplopomatidae; genus Anoplopoma; species Anoplopoma fimbria. The sequence continues at coordinate 16,633,613 of NC_072463.1, forward strand.
AACTTCAATGACATTGCAGATCAAGAGTCGGAGAGGCAGAAACCAGATGCAGAAGCAGCTTAGGGGATTTCTCTTAATCAATCACTGCCGTTTCATCTAAGGTGATCTGTGCACACTTTGAGCTTTTAGAAGAGTTGCTTTGATGGACACTAGGGGTGGGATTTTGCAAATGTAGTTTCGTTGTTTGGATGTTAGATCGTCGTCAGTGGCGAGAGTAAGCAGAACACGGTTCTCCCCAGAATGTGAGAGGTTTTACTCATCGGGCTATGAATCAGAGAGTTCAGGGCTCACACACCCACAGAGAGTTACCTAAGCTGCTCTATTTTTCTCTGCTCTTCAAATGATCATTTAAGGGAACTTCTATCACTATAATTCGATCACACTACAAAAGCACTACTCCTAGGAGCTGTACAAAAAGAAATTCAAAAGTGAAAGCTGAATAAAACTACCTGCATAATGAGACAGTACTTTCACTCATCTGAGCTCATGTTGCAGTTAAAACCAATAAAACATTCACATCCACCATAACACAGACAACACTTAATGACGAAGTAATGGTTTCCTATTGTTTTACCTTGCTTATCCACAACAGGTAGGTTGTTTCCCTCACTTCACAAAGTAAACGTTAACTCTTCCCCATTAAAGTAAATATTACAGTCTTGATAAATAGGTGCTGCAGCAGGACTCAGGGATCTTTATCCCAATGAGGCTGGCAACAGCCTCTCTCATACAAAAAAAAAAAAAAAGAAAACACAGATGCAATTGTGCTCGGTGATGCAAAACGTGTCCAATTAGATTGACTTCTCCGACAAGGGAAGAAATGCTCCCTCTCCACTGTAACTATTCCTCCAAATCAAATCACTCAGCCCGAGCTGAACCTGAGAGCAGGCGCCTGTGACACTCATTTCCAACACAAACAGGATCCACTCTGCTTTTATCGTCCACTCGTAGAGTTAGTTAAAAGCAGAAGTGCTGACCGCGGTGCTGAATCCAATGGCTGTCTCATTCATGGGGCTGATTCATGGCGGTCATTATTGGGGCGGACAGCCTCGTTGCCTGCGTGAACGGCCCCGACCCGCAGACTTTGCTCTAAATCTCACTGGCTCATAAAGGCAAACGCTTAAAAGACTGCAAGATGGTGTCAGAAAGCCATTTAAAAGAGATTACAAAACAAAATAAAAGGGAGATAAGCTGGAAATGAATAGATAAAATAGTAGAAAAGTGAAAAAGAGAATTAAAAGGAGGGAAGACTGTAGTCAAAGAAAACTAAACCCAAATAAAAGTCAGAGAGGTGAGATGTTGTTGTGGTCAAGGGGAGAGACTGAATGTCATTAATGAGCCTGTGCTTACTCTGACTCTGACAAACACAGAGGAAGTGGAGGTTGGGGAGCTGGCAGAGAGGAGGCCGATGACTCTAATTGCATCCCTGACCCGACTTCTTTTATCATCCCAGAGAGGGCTGAACTCGGTCTCTTTGCTTAAGAGAGAAGCCGGGTCTGCCTGCTGCCTTCAGTGATTTACAATCTTCTGGCCTTCACCCTCATTCAGCCGAGCGCTCAGCAACTGGTGCAGTAAAGCGAACACAAGCACAGTTGCGTGCACGTACATTACTGTATTTAAATAAACTGCAATGGAGAGTGCATGCAGACTTTCAGCACAATGTGAGCCAAATCTATGCTTTAGCAGAACAATAGTCTTAGTCAAAATATATTGGCATAGGCATGTCTGTTGGCAGCCTTGAAAAAAGGAATTGCAACTTTACAATATGCTTTGTTATTCATCCATGTTATTATTTATTATGCATTATGCATTTAAAACAAGGCATTTATAGCTCAAAATGTACTTTTGTTATCATCATACATAATAAAGTTTATTGTTACAACTATAAAATACAGACATTTTAATCACCAAAATTATTTATACTGTATGACTTTTCAATGAATAGGTTTTTAAAAAATAAAGATTGTTATTTGCAATAGTCATATCAGTTTCAACTTTTTCGCAACCACTTCATTAACCTTTTAGGCCACACCCACCTTAGTTACAGTTGCTGAGCCAGGCAATATATTGCCATTTATTTAGCTTACAGTCGAAGGCTCAACACGCAACATGCCAGGTAATCTCACATGTTTTCACACTGAACTAAACAAAATCAGACTTCTCATCGTAGCCAACCACCATAACCGTTCTAGCTGATTTAAATATGGACTTGATGGCTACATATGGGACAGCGTGCTAAAAGACTGACGCTAAAGTCTGCAAGTTGAACAGGTGAAACGAGGAAGTATTGTTCTTGGGTTGGGAATGTAACATTGGAGTCCACAAAGGTGATACTTCAAGACTATTAAACTAAGATTAATACAAAAATAAATTGCGTGTAGATCATCAATGCAGGTTGGATGTCGGCTGTAGGAGGGGAGAGACAAAGTGAGCACATGAACCCGACTTTCATACCAGGTGAACTAGCTGACAACCTGACGACCGCCTGCTGAGAATGTCCAGGACAGCCTCCAAAACAGTGGGAAGGGCATCACACTAGTTAAGTGTTGCGGTTACAAGAGGGTTTGAAAATCAAGTCGTTTGCATTTGATTGGACAGCTTCAAAGTGGGCGGGGATTACAGAGGACAGTTGCCGTTCAGGTGAGGGGGTTAAACGAATAGTCAACTGAAACCATCACAAATGCAATTACTGCACCAGGTCAAATGACATCGTCCTCACAACCAATAAAATGCAGCCAAAAAAAAAAGAAGGAAAAAAACTGACAAAATGCGCCATAGTAATCTTTCAATGCCAGCCTCCACTTTTGTATAATCCAACAGGCGTGTGCTTTCCCACGTCCCAACAAAGCACGTTGACAGATAAAATTGCCCCTCATCAAATAGTCGGAATTACTAAAGCAACAAACAAGAGTCATTTTCCTCAGGAGACAGCGGGTTGTCAGAGAGAGAGACGCTCACTTTTGGCCTGTCAAAGATGGCTGTGCACGGCTGAAATTCATTTTGTTTAATTTTCACTCACTTTAAAAGCTTCATCTTCCGTGTTGTTCCATAAGAAGCTTTGAGTCAGTGAGCTGCTGCCAGTTCAGATTTGCCCCCATTTTCAGACAGGAGTCTTCCTACGAAGCTACAAATTAACTCTGAATCTGTGAGCGCCGTAATGGGATTATGAGCAGGAACTCAATCATACCAAGAGCTACATTCTCTCCTCCTGGTTTGTCAACAGTGGGTGTCAATCAAAATCTTCAAGACTAAAAAAGAGGGAAAGAAAGTAGAGTTGTTGTTTTTACTTGTGTGAATTATCATTCTTGTCTTCCTCTCACAGGTTTAATCACAACTCTCCCTTGCCGTCACAGCTCAGAATTTTTTTGCATCCCCTCTCTCTGGGCCACAGTCCCAATCCTATCAGGCCGAAACAGGAACAAAGACCCCTCGCTTCCTACTCTCTCCATCCCTGCTTCCACCCCTTACCAATCTAAAAAAGATAAAAAAAATAAATCCCCTCTTGGTCCTGGTCCTCACCTCTGAGCGACCTGCCAGAGCTCATAATCCAAACTCACTGTGAAAGGCAAAAAAGTCCCGGTAAACTCCAATGTGGCGTGTAAAATATTCATGTCGGGGTGTTCCAGTTGCTGTTTCATTCTGTATTTGAGTAAAAAAAAAAATGCTATATCAGGTTTATGGATTTTAGCAACTGTTTGGCTTTTTTCTAAACCTCTGCGGACGTAGTGCTTGGTCAGATGGAGTTCTTACTTTGTGACAAGAAGTGATAATGGCTGAGCTTCATGCCTCAGCTATTTTAAATTAAATGCATAACAGTTTGTCTGAATTGTCTCAAATAACCATGGCTGCAAAATACATAAGATTTTATGTTTTATATCCCTTAAAATTGTTTTATTTATATGCATCATAATGGAGGTTGAGGGTTGAGGTTATTTGCTGACCTTTAAACAACCACCTCATCACTTTCCCCTCCCATATATACTGTATGACCAACACATTCTGCATTGCATTTGTCATGATGTCTTTTCTTTGGATTTTTAACACGAGGAAGAATATCTTGCCTGTTTGTTCATCTGTTCAGCTCTGTGGACTATAAACTGTATTATGTATTTATTCCAAACAAACTGAAACGTGTTCCTGTGCTGCAGACAGGACTGTAGCTATGTGTTTACTGGGACTCTGGGGGATTTAGAAAAATGGGTAAATTATACATTGTAAAATTTTAAATGTACTTATCTCAGGTATTATACAAAACTACAGATTCCAGTACTTTTAAAGAATACATGTTCAAATTTGAGTCTTATCAGGCCAATAAACACATTAGAGATTAAGTACATCTCTGCCCGTTTAAGATTAATGTAACAAATACATATTTATAGAACAGATAATTGAACAAATTATTCAATCATTACATATTAAAAATCCAATTAGTAAACAAATAGCGACATTCTTTTTATGTCATTTTGTTCTGAGGAGGTAAAAGTGTATTTTCTGCCCCCCCTCCCCACACTTCATGATTACAGGGACCATACAAATTATTATCCCTGACCACACACACACACACACACACACACACACACACACACACACACACACACACACACACACACACACACACACACACACACACACACACACACACACACACACACACACACACACACACACACACACACACACACACACACACACACACACACACACACACACACACACACACACACAATCCCCCTCCACTGGGTTGAGGCTCACACGAACACAGATGAACTAGATGTTCATAAAGACATCAGATTTATTGCTGATTTTCTGCTTGATCTGCGTTTAATGTAGAAGACTGTAAAGTATCAGTGAGGCCAATTTCCAGAAGCAAATTACTCGCTTGGGCTAAGTCCTTTATGTGTTTTCTGAGTGCTGAATTTAAAGACCATTAACATTCTGTTGGCCCCGGACTTTGAGAGATCCCTGAGAGTTCCCTTTCGGTGTTGAAACTGTTGACAGCTCAGGTCTTTCTGATGCCTGGGCTTGAAATGAATCAAGTACATTTGCCTTAGGTGTGTGTGCTCCTGTACCCTGCAGCACATTTTCTATATCAGCCAGGATACTATGGTGTGTGCTTCATAAGCATTTTTTTAAAAATGGAAACACCTTGTTGATGCTCAAGAACGTTTGTGATTTAAATGAACATAACCTGTTTTTGATCTCATAGTTCACTGACAGAAATCGTAGAGCATGAGCAGATTAACACCCAGCCAACGAAGGGCAGTTGGTCAAGGATTATTTTTACGAATGCAAATTTATGAAAGGACAGTCAGAATACTGTATTTTGATATATATATATATCCAACTCCTCAACACTTATCATTTCAATAATTTAGCAGTTCCAGCCTTCGTTAAACCCTTACTAGGGCCAATTTTAATGGTTTGTGTTTTTCACTATTGTGATCGACAAGGACCGTGTTCGTGTTTGCTGAACTGCTGAACTTTTAATGCAGTAAATTTAACTCATTTTTAGTTTAATGCAGGCAGAGATTAAATGTAATTACAAGGAACTTTCATTTTGTGTTGATTTTAGTGATCCCTGTTGTCAAAAGCGATAGTGTTTCATAGAACCAGAGTCCCTTTGAAAATAACTAAATGTAATGCAGCAGGAACTGACAGTCTGCTCCGCTCAGTCCTGGTTTCTCTGATTTTGCAGGTTATCTGTCCTCATTCTGCCTCTTTTTTCCCCCCTGTACCCGTATAGTTCATCTCCATACAGTGATGCCTGAATATTGTCTGTCTGGCCTCGATCCCATCAGCTGAACATCATGCGTCCACATCCATCAATCCAATTAAATCCTGGAAAAAGCTGGAAAAGGAACATTTTTAAATGGTTCGGTCACTCAGTATTCGTTTCATCAAACCATCCACTCATCCATTCATATGCTTTCAACCCACTCAGCTGCTCCCTGAATAAATAAAGGTGTTCAGTACCCACCTCACCTCTGGTGCCTCCAGGCCCAAAATTATATTCTCTAGTAATACTTTGCCTGATCGTCAAATACAGCACACTGACATATTCCTCATCGCAGTATATTGACACCAGAGCTGCATCAATTGACTTTCAAGGTTTTGGTTCCTGATCTCATTTGTTGACATTTTTATGGTTCTTACCAGCACGAGTGTCCGACAGATATCGGATAAAACTCCCTGTTTCTCCAAAACATACACTGAACCAAAAAAAGAACGTTATTCTGGTTCCTCGTCCTTCTCCAGTCGAAATATCAGTTGATCTTAGCATCACTTAAGCAATACTTGTGGCTGATACCCTAAGGATCATTAGGGATCTTTAAAAAGATCATTCTGTCTCAATACAACTTGGATGTTATTTTTGTGACTTTGGCGATCACAAAAACTTAATGGATGAGATCTTTGAATGTTGCTGAAAACTAGTCAGAAAGGGCAAGAAACATGAGCGGATAACACCAAATGGCAGTTACATCTTCAGATTTTCACATAAAAAAATAATAAAGACTCTTTGCTGCAGATGGTTCAGAGTAGGGCGGCTTGGCTGGTAGGACCAGATGAACAAATAGGAGCCGACACGGCGCACGCTCGAAAAGTTACAGCAAGTCTTTGTTGTTTCCCTTCTCCACCTCCACTCCTTCAGTTCAGTCCAGGACAAGAGACAGCGTGGCATTAGGCCAAGAGATCCAAGCACAAAAGAGGAAGAGAGCAGACAAAGGATGTCCAAACCAGATAAGGGGCGGCGACCAGGCGAGTCTTGCTGCCAACATTAATTTTGAACTTGTTTTTCTGACAACCGCCCACATGGTTCTGTAGAATGATTGTAGATGTTAAGTAAAAAGTTTACAAAGACTCGAATTATGTGGTCGTCTGGGTGCAACACCGCAGGCCTCATTGAAGAGAAACTTTTTGCTTTACTACTATAGCTCACACACTAAAAAACATGAGTACCGTGACAATGTTCCAAGCACATTAGTACTAAAAATGTAGGTACTTGAGCTTGCTGTGATCTTTACTTAAGCAGCATTTCCTGCTACTTTATCCCTCCACATTTCAGGGGAAAACGTTGTATTTTTTAACTAGGGGACAGACCAATCCCACTTTTTTGGTAGTGTTACATGAACTTTGGGCATCAGCTGATAGAATGCCGATCCGATACCAGAGTTTAATTATAAGCTGTATTCCTCTCTGTGTAGAAGAGACTGTGATGATTATATAAACATTGCTCTCTTAACTTTGTAAAACAAAAAAGGTAAAAGTAAAAAAGAAATATGTGAATTTACAGATTTGCCATGTATATTAATGGTATCCGATTTGAGTCAATTTGAGCTATTTGAGTCAATATCATTTTCAACATCTTCATTTACTTTACACAGATTTAACATACAATACATATGATCGGTATATAAAATATGATCCAGTGGTACAGATTCAAAATACTAAAATTATATGAAACTGTCATAAGCAGCTCCACCTCGACCAACTACATAAATTACACATCTCAGCCATAGTAACCTATTATAATATATAACCCTAACATTTTTTATGCATCAAGTACCCATTTGTCTAGCACCTTTTTTTTGTTGCTGAAACACACTTTTTTTAGTGTGGGATTTTAACTGTAAATTTGAATTTTTACTTGAGAACTACTGTCACTCAAGTTAATGAAGTGAATAACTCCACTACTGCTGCTGCTACTCCTGGATACATTATGGTGGTGATAGATGTGTTTTGTACAGGACAAACTGGCATACTCTTACACACACACACACACACACACACACACACACACACACACACACACACACACACACACACACACACACACACACACACACACACACACACACACACACACACACAGATGGAGGGGAGAGCAGCAGTAGCCTACAGGAGAGCGAAGCGTGCAAAAAAACAAAGCAGCCCAATAACCCCACCACCACCACCACCACCACCACCACCAGTGTTCCTCTAAAGCACGTCAGAGGCATCAGGCTATGAATCGATGCACACAGCGGGGTGAAGCAAACACTTCTGTGGGACACAGCTAGGGGACGGTACGGGTCTCTACTGACTCGGGACTGACACTCCCACACACACACACACACACACACACACACACACACACACACACACACACACACACACACACACACACACACACACACACACACACACACACACACACACACACACACACACACACACACACACACACACACACACACACACACACACACACACACACACTGAAATATTATCCCGGGATGCTTCAAGTGCACAGCGCGCTGCAGGGAAACCATCAGGTACTGTATGCAGACTTTATTCCACTTCATCATGCCGCTGTATGTGCTTCTGAAACAATGTGACAACTAAAAGAGGAGGGAGGGGGGGGGGGGGGGGTTCAACTCAGCGGCGAAGTCAAGTGCACGCGTTTTTTGTTTGCGAAGTGGAGAGAAAAATAAAAAAAGCAGTTGCAAGCAGCGCCAGAGACTTCTTTTTGCGTGGGCCAGTGTATGCATATTTAATGGTTGAGTGGGCAGCAATAATTCAGAGCACTGGCTGTCTCACCAAGTGGGCAAGTAGAGCAGGAGGATGAGAGAGAAAGAGACATGTAGCCGATCAAAAGGAGAGGGCTTTTTTTTTTTTTTTGGTGGTGGTGGTGGTCAAGTTTGCACTGGATCAGCTGGACTGGCTGGTTTTGTTCTGATAGTGGAAACAATAGAAAAACAATGGGACATCCCTGAGGCAGGCCTGTAACTATAGAAATCATTTATCGACTTTTTTTTTTTTTTTTTATTATTTAGGCCGGTTGTCCTGAATGTTTTGCAGCCTCCCTCTCTCCCTCTCTCCCTCTCACCCCGGGGTACCAGTAGGAGTCAGAGATGCAGGCAGGCACCGTCCAGACGCTCATATACAAAGCCAGCACGTTTCACTCTGTCTGCAGCGGCGTTGAGCGGTGAGCACCACCACCACCACCTCCATCATAAGCGTTAGCAGCAGCAGCAGCAGCAGATCGGGGAGGGTTTTTTTTTTTAAGAGACACATCTGGAGGAACCACGACGCATGTGAGCATCAGCAGTCGACGGAGAGTATGTTCTCACCGGCTGGCTGCAGGTCGCTGTCTTGTCTGTTTTTGTTTTTTTCTGCCGGTGGCTCGTCGGGAACATGCGAGGCTGTTGAATGAGCGGAGGTGTCGCCCGGAGCGCTGTCCGAGGTGCTGAAAAGCCGCCCGACGGACCGGTCGCTGTCCCCCTTTTTCCCCCCTACCACCACCACTGCCACCAGCATCACCAGCACCTCCTCCCAGTCCAGACGGTACGCATGAAGTGACGAGAACGCCGAGCGGCGCCACATCGGCACACCAGCTCGGCGGTTAAAAGCGGCGTGTCGTCGTCGTCCCCCCCGGTCCCCCTCTCCCCTCTCTCCCCCCGGCCAGAGTAAATGGGACCGCACGTCGTCCGAGCGTTAGAAAGATGGAGAGATTTGTCCCCCTGCTCGTCCTCAGCTGTCTCTGCGTCCCTCGAGTCACAGCGGGTAAGTTGCCTTTTTTTTTGGGGGGGGGGGGGGGTTCACAGAGTGGGAATTTATTATATTATTATTATTATTATTATTATTATATTCCCATGGAGGGATTTTGCAGAGATGTGAGAGATATTCTGCCGTCTTCACACTGGAGCTGGAGCTTTAGGTTGCAGACCGGTGTTGTTGTGAGACGTTGCGTAGTCTGTGGTGTTCCCTGGAAAGGGAAGGGTAGCTGGGTTTGTGTGTTTGTGTGTTTGCAGGCTACTAGGGGCAAATGTATCGCTTGTCACCTAAAAGGAAACAAATGTCATTTGAGCAATTCACACCTGAGAGAGCTACGAGGCTTCACAGAATGCTGTCATGTGGATTGATGGAGTGAGTGGGGCTGAAATGACCTGTGACCAACACTATGTTATTGTCTGCCTCAAAGCAAAGCAGTGTGTGTGTGTGTGTGTGTGTGTGTGTGTGTGTGTGTGTGTGTGTGTGTGTGTGTTAGTAAGGAGTGTGTGTGTTCGATGTAAGCCAAGCTGACCTTTGAATCTCTATTTGAGGCAGGTACTTTAATCTGCTACACACACACACACACACACACACACACACACACACACACACACACACACACACACACACACACACACACACACACACACACACACACACACACACACACGCGCAAGACCTGACCTGCTTTTCTATCGATGTGAATAATTGAATATTGTACTAATCATTACGAGATGTTTAGCCCTTAACTGTGACGGACTGTAATTAACTGCCCCTCGTCATTGGAAACACATGATTGGATTAGTAAGGAGCAACAGTGGTCCTCTCACATAGATCCATGGAAACGCCACTCAGGCGTGCTGTGCCTGAATGCCTGTGTGTGCTGATGTACAACACTGTGTGAGTGCATCTATAAAAACGTGCCTTCTACAGCACACACACACACACACACACACACACACACACACACACACACACACACACACTTTGACCACTCTGCGATGGCGTGCCTCACTTCACTCCTGCCATCAAAAATGCACCTCTGGTTCGCTCGGCATCCTCCCACTCCTCAACCTTCCCAGTGGCGATGGATTACTGTACTGCTCTTCACTCTGGCACGCACACACACACACACACACACACACACACACACACACACACACACACACACACACACACACACACACACACACACACACACACACACACACACACACACACACACACACACACACACACACACACACTCATCCACTTTAGTCCCTCAGCACTTCTACTAGTAAGCTGTGGGATGTCTGTAATGGACGCTGGCATATATTGCTATATTTTCATTGTCCGCTATAATAAGCAGCAGTTATTATAGAAAATAAGTTATTTATAGTTTTTTTTTAAAGAAGCAAGACCATCTTGTTCTTTAAAAAGGTGTAAAAACCTTTTTTTGCACCCTCTAGTTTTTCATTGGCAACATTTTATTTTGACTGCCTCGATTTAACGCTTCAGAAATGGTATGTAACACACACTACTGCAACTGTAAGCTCAAATTGCTTTGTTATATCCATTTGTAAGAGTTTCTTTATGAGATTATTACTCCTCTTGGGAAATATCCATAACTGATACAAAGTTAATTAATGCTTGATAGCACAGTACAACATAGCTATAAACATACACAATGATATACTGCACATGTGAATACATCCTTACAATGAGTTAAGATTATTAACATAATGTACAAATGATTCATTGACTTAATTCCAACTGTTATATGGTGTTATCGAGCATGTATAATCTGCTTAATCTGTTATAGATGCGTTATTAGTAGAGTTACAATAAGAGTTCAACACACGATTATCAATCAAAATGTCAGCCTACATTAGTTTGTTATATACCATTAATTAAGTGTGTACATGCTGCTTATAAATAGTCTAAAAACAAAGTATGAACTTATCACCTTTAACCATTGATTTGTGCAATATCACAATGACGCTAGTATAATGAAACACAATAAAAAGGTTCAAACAACAACCGGTACAGGATTTTTCTTACCATAGTCAATAATAACTCTGTGGCTAAGAGTCGACAGAAGAAAATAAGAAAACAAAGAGCCAGGTTACATCAGCCTTCACGTGCTCACTGGTTTATTGTGTTTAAATTACAACAAGGACCTGGCCTAAAGGTCCATTCTGGTGCTTGAGCTCGTTTCAGTTTGATCTTCATCAAGCAAACCCAGACGAGAAGTCCAGATAAGAAAGAGGATGATTTGAAATCCTTTTCAACCGATTGTCCGATGACAATTATTCACCTGTTCTAGGTTCACTATACATGTTTATATATTCTACAAAGCTACACTTAAACGGATATACATTGTTTTTGGTCAGCCTCTTTTTTAGGTGGCTAAAATACGTTTAGCTGCTGCCCCCTCAAACAACCCTTTTGTCAAATAATCTGAATAATCCCTTTAAGTCTTTGTCCCTTTTGACTCTGATAAAAAACACAGTGGTATCGAAACGCTACTCTGTTGCACTATTAAAGGCTGCAAAATCAATTAGCGTGCTCCAGTCCCTTCTTTTGGAAGAAATAAAAAGTCCTTAAATTGCTCCGAATGTAATAAAAAGGCATAAAATTCCCCAAGTAGTACTAAGAAAAAAATGGAGATATTACCATCTACCTTTTCATGACAAAAGGAGAAAACATAATTCGCTTCATCTCAGGCCTTTTTTTTGATTTATGTCAACTACCGTTTCCAGAACAAATGATGAAGCCCAATGAGTTTCAAATGTTTATGTTACCATATTCAGAAAACTTGCAGCCTAAAGAGTAACTGCATTCCTCTTGGATTCACAATTCATGTCGATTCAAGATTATTCTAAGACTCCATCAGACACCTCCACCAGGAGAAGCAGGCCAAATCGATGTCGAGGCGGAGAGGACTGGCAGGCACCATAAAATGTACACTAAAGTGACGTCTTTACTGTGTCTGTGTTTATAGTGACTCATAAACAAACAGGCTGTTGATCCCAGGATAGGAAAGGTAATGTTTCCATTTAAAATGTAAATCGACTCTCTAACACATTCCTATAAATGAGGCCATAAATCCTCGCAGACAGATTTCCTTGGCCCCTAACAGTTCTGAGTTTTGGAAAAAAAAATCAATAATAAAAAAATCAATGATTCAATCATTACACTGAACAGTGATGCAAACAGTGGCAAGGCTCCAGGCTGTTTGGGAGACGCTTATAATAAAATTGCGAGAAGAAATGGCTTTCAAGCGCTCAGAGGTTATCTTTTTATGCTATAAACAAAAAAGAGAATCGAGGAACACTTTGGCAACCACCTGCAAGGCGATACATTATCTGGGAGTAACAGTATATTATGTGTCAAGTGATAAGCAATGCAGCCTCCTTAGAGAAAAGTTAGAGGCCACAGCTGTGAGAGGCAAAGTTTGTAAAAACTACTCATCTACACCAAATTACCACCGAACAAGAAACAGAGTTATATCTCTCAGCAGACAGCCAGTCAGTCAAAGAGATGCCGATGCAGCCATTTATCACAAACAGAGTTGTTTCCCTCTAGTCAATTATGCGAACACAATTAGCTGTTTGTCATTATAAGCTTTTTGTTATCTTGTTTGCTGTTTTTCCTGCATGTTTGTTTTTTTAGTTTTTTTAGAAGCTTATCACAGTGTACCACATAGTCACAGCCTTTTCTTCTTACAAACATGTTGCATCAGATTTGAGGGGTTTACACAGGGGAAATACCTTATAATGTTGCAATCACATGCAACAATGCTAGAAACTCCACTGTGTTTGGTGACTTTAGGAACTTTTTATTATTGTGTCATCCTAAGACACAGCAAAATCATATAAGCCATACACAAATGGCTGCTTACACATTTTAACAAGAACAAGAAAAAAAAGGAGCATTTGAAGATCAGATTTTCTTAACATATCTACAACAAAATCCACTAACCACTTAAAGAATATGCCCTTTGATAACAGTCCATCTTTGCTTCTTTTCATACAAATTTAGCGAAGTAAAAAATTCAAGTTTTTGAATGTCTATGAACCAGAATATTTCAGGGTTTTGTCGAGCCATTTCATGAGAAATGGACACTCATCATAGAATGTACCATACAAAAGAAAATGAGTCACCTTCCACTTCACATTATCTTTTATCTTTTATTCAACCTCCAAAACCAGAGGAAGAATATATCAGTTCACAACACTGCAAGAGACATTTGGCTTCTAGATAGGATGAAACATACAATTCAGGGCTATACTTTTGTGCTTATCCGTACTTTATTTTAGTGTTTGACACAGTAACTTTCTCCAAACTTAAACAAGCCACAGGGCTGCATGCACACAGGTATTAAGGCAAGTGTAGCTCTGTGTGTAAATGCACAGCAAGCTTTAGAAAGCAAAGATGAAGCTAGAACTGACTCATAAGCCTGACTTGACAGAGCTGGCCTGTCCCCATTCAGTAGCTTTTCAATGTCGAAGCTGCCCCGTATTTCTCTTCACCCCGTCACGTGTTAATTGTCACCTGACGTGCTGAATTAAAAGAACCAGAGATGAGAGTGCATTTCCATAATGTCCTGTCACAGTCCTCTTACATAAGTGCAAGAACAACTACGTGTCAGCCTCTTATTCGCTTCAAAAACCCACCTCATTTATTATGTTTTTAAGCTTTTATATCTGGTGGCAACACAAGGATAAAGACCAAACAGCAGGAAACAAAAAGAAAATAATTCAGATTTGAATCTTTCTCTCCTCAAGAAAAAAAGCGTTTTTGATACATTTTTTGACAGGCTTTTATATAACTATGTAACCAGGGCTGTTTTTTTGCCGAAAATGGAATGCAACAGGCGTGAGAGGACAGATTGGTGCGATCATCTGTACACGGGGCCTGTGGGAGAGAGAGAGATGACAAAGCCAAAGCACTGACGCGGCAGTGGCAGCTTGCTGACGCAGTGTGTGGTCTGTCCAGTGACTCGTCTGAATGTGTGCAGGTGGAGGGGGGGTCTGAGCTGCCGTTTGGAGGAAGACAACGCCATAAAACGTACATGTGAAAGATGTCACAGACTCATTTATGTCCGCAGGAGTGTGTGTTCTGGTACTGTTTCGTCCCCATGCCTCATTTATCAAAGCATTTGTAAAACAGGTTCTAAATGTGTGCGCAGGGATTTGTCCGCTCAATCAAGAAAATTGGTATTAATCAAATGAAAGTACTCTACGACAAGGCATGTTAACTCAAGAAAATCCTATATTGGCTGCATAATCCAGATGATGAATCTCCAATGTGGTCAGTTAAACTCTGTGCTAGTTCAGAAAACACATGTCCTCTGCTCATGCTCCACTTTAAAATAATCATAGGTCTAGACCTTCACTGGCAGACTGTACATTTCGTATTTGGTTTAATAAAAGGCATGAAGAACACGGATGATCTCTAAACTAACAGTATATTTCTTTTGCTGAGTTTCTACTCTTTTTTTTGCCTACCCATATAGTTTTTTTTTTTAAATCAAACATTTTGGAAAAAAGCGGTTTCCTCTTTTCCCCTATCACCCCATGAGTCACCAATAGATATATTTCTAACTCTGAATCAACAGGATAAACTCTCATCACTCACAGTAGATGGATTATAAAAGGTTTTACAGTGTACCAAACTTAAGGAAATGTGATTCTCCCTTAAAGGCTCCTTGAAAACCCTCTAAATAGCAATTTAAAGGGTTTCTTCCAGACCCTGATGACAGCTGAGCAAATGACAAAGAAGTGAAAAAAAATGAAAGAAAATGCATGAAAGCTTCCCAGCATGCACTGGATCAAAGGATTTATCGACAGTCTTTTTATGTGTGTTCCAGCGTCGATATTACATTTTATATTTTGTTCTACAACAACTCCAATAAGTCAACATGTCATGTAATGCAAATAAAATGTGCTTCGGTTGAAATGCTGTTCGTTCCATTTATAATTGGCTAACTTTCACACTCTTATTGTTTCATAGCTGAAAAATCACTGAAATGAAATTCAACTAAACAAAGCTGTATAATACAGCATCTTCTGATATATAAATACTGTAAAGAAACTATATGGGGAGAAGTAAAGAAATTTGATTGATTTCAATTTGCTTCTTAATTGTTGCATTTGTTTTTAACAGATTAAAAGGAAAATATACCCGTCTAGGTTAAATCAATTGAAACAAATGTTGCTTAATGCTATTATTAATGCAGATCTATTGGGCTTACATGTTTGACAGTAGAGTCAGTTGACCAGGAGTGGATCTTAAAGTATGCACATAGTGAAGCACAAGAAGAAATTGATAAATTCATAGCATAAATTTGAGCATACACGTGGTTTGAAGCCCCTGGATCCCTCCTCCTCCTCCAGCTCTCCTCAGCAACCCAGCAGAGTATTACACGATGCTGTTTTTATTTGCCACTCAGCAGACTCATCCTGTTTAAAGCCTGTGGCGGCCCAGATGATGCGTTTTACATGCGAGCAGTCTGCAGCACAGGTGGGCCCCTGAAGGAGTTTACCTGCTGCTCCTTCACTAACACACAGACACTGTTGCGCATTCGTCTCCTCTCATAAAAGTTTTGTCTCCCGTTCCTGAAGTTGTGTCTGACACATTTGATACGCTTGTGCAAATGTGACAGACGCCTACACATGCTAAGATTTAAACATGCGTGTGTGTTTGTGTGTGTGCTTGTCAGCGAGTATGTCAGTTAGTTTCTGGTGATCTGGTTTCTGGTGGGGCTCAATCCTCAATCAGGGGCCAGGAGTCACTCACACAGTATGTGTTTTCCTTATGGGAATACTTTCACGATAGAGACACGGATGGATAGAGAGAGAGAGAAGGGAGAGGGTGCAAGCGTCGGAGCCACAGGAGAGGAAGAAGAACCCAGAGAGAGACGAAGAGAATGCTAGGGGCAACAGGAAGCGGCGTGAAACATGGAGGAATCTCCCCCTCCACTGTTCTGTGACACCAATCCTCCCGGACTGCTACTGTAGGCGTTACGTTACCAGCTGTGCCCGAGTCCTCTAAGAGAGAGACAGAGAGAAGCTACAGTGAGTCTGGAGAAAAGAGGACATTTATGTATCAAGCACTAATATAATATTTATACAGTAGTTGTCTATCAAGCTGTGGGTTCCTTTAGTCATCGTCGGGTCCCATCCAAACTCAAATAATCAACCTCACGGCACTCCTTTTGCCTTTTTGAAGTATCTGGCCTGCATTCTCTCTTCACACAATGCTGCATCGATTTTCATACCCTGCCTTTTGACATTTAATTAGAGGAAAGTGTGTGTGTGTGTGTGTGTGTGTGTGTGTGTGTGTGTGTGTGTGTGTGTGTGTGTGTGTGTGTGTGTGTGTGTGTGTGTGTGTGTGTGTGTGTGTGTGTGTGTGTCCATCTGATGGAAAGAGAGGGAGAAAGATTCTGTTTTGCAATCCCACCCTCCCCCACGTCAGCATATCTTGTGGCCAGCGGGGCTGGAAAATTCATTTCCTATGAGTAAATAACTCATTTCTATACAAAAAGGCACAAAGAGACCCTCAGGTGTGATTATTTGACAATGCCGGGCCGCTGTGTGAACGAAACAAAGATAACTCACAGGCTCTGGTTGTCATGCCGCACATGAAGAAAACATGCACATGCAGCCTTCTTGCACGCACAAACAGAAATAAAGCAAAGAGCGTTGGAGAGACAGACGGAGATGAAAAGAAAGCGAGACAAAAACAGATAGTGTGTTTGTGTGTTTGTGTGTTTGTGTGTGTGTGTGAGGGGGAGGTTAAGCACCAAGTGCCAGTTACAGTCAGAGAAAAATAGGCGTAGAATTCAATAGAGGATGAAATAGGTGGATTTCCTGTGATAAGAAGGTGATGGAAAAAACTGTTGTATGAAACAAACAACGGGACAAAGAAGAAAAGGAAGAAAAGAGGACATTTATAGAGGAACTCTCTTTTGTGGTTTACGTAAGAAAAAGAAATGTAGAACGGGTTTGGAAACAGTAGGCGATCTCTTATGAAAAAGGCATTATGGGAAAATGATCAAACATGGCACAGCGTTACAGTGTGGCGCCGCTGCACTCACATGCATTAGCACTTCCGTATAATTCACCAGATGTTATTGCCTATAAATGACACGCATTAGCGCTCTGTATTCAAGTGTGTGTGTGTGTGTGTGTGTGTGTGTGTGTGTGTGTGTGTGTGTGTGTGTGTGTGTGTGTGTGTGTGTGTGTGTGTGTGTATCCACAAGGACTACGCCATGTGCCAAGGTCTCCTCTGACACACACACAAGGGCAAACTCCAGATCAGCAGAAAAAATCCTGATGGCTCTATCATGGCACATTAACTATGGATGAGGGGGAGCCGCCGCACTGCCAGCTACATGTGCTCTTAACCCCCTAAAGCAGTGGTTCTCAAATGGGTGTACGTGTACCCCTGGGGGTATGTGAAGGCACTCCAGGGGGTACGTGAGATTTTTTAAAAATATATTTAAAATTAGCATCCATTCAAAAAGAAAATTGTTATTTAATAAATATTCAATAAAATATAAGTGTAAGTTCATAAACTGAATTTAATGCAACAATGCAATCGTCAGTGTTGACAGTTTAATAAATCAGACACTGATGGCAGAGCGCTTAGTATTACATCTTTTTTTCAACCAAAAATGCTTTGCGCTGGTTAGGGGGTACTTGGCTAAAAAAGTATTTCACAGGGGGTACATCACTGAAAAAAGGTTGAGAACCACTGCCCTAGAGTACACCGCGACCACATCTTGCACAAGCTCTGAGACTCAATTGCATGTTAGCGGGAGGAAACAAGCGGCAAGCAGTCGTTACTCCCCCCGCGCTGTCGTTAGCGGCGGCGCGAGAGCCGCAGCATTAGTCAACATGTGCTAATTTATAGCCGATAATTCCCCAGTGGCCTCGCGCTTTCTAGCCGTTATAGCTGTAGCACAAAGTTTTACGTCTTCCCCCTTCCTTCAAATGCATGATATTCACCCCCCCCACCTTATTACACCTTCCATACAAAGTGGCTGTTTACTCATGGTTAGCCGTGAAATGAGCTAAAGTGGTTTAAGGCGCTAAATGTGAATTAGTAAGTGTGCGGTGATCAAATGAAAGAGCAGGAAGTACCGAACCCCCGAGGCCCGCGCTTCTGAAATGCCAGATAACGGCGGCGTGTTATGTAGCTAACGGGCAGTTTTCATGCTAGTTCACAACTCATTAGCATCCCGTGGAGCCGAGCCGGCTGGAAGGCCTTACTCTGAGAAATGCATTTACAAGTATTGCAGAGCTGTAAAAAGGTGGTACAAATCGGTAATATCTCCCCACAGGGGCGGGATGGAGGCTGGGACATCGTGCTGGTAGCTTTCAGGATATCTCAGCCTCAAAGCCCCTGCTGTCCGCTCAGGTGTCGCACTGAATCAGACCGTTGCAGCTGACTTTAGTTCATAGAGGGCAGTGCAGCTGAGCAGGTTTCACTCGCAGACAAAGATTTCCTCGTACCTTCAGTTGAGGCATCTAGGGCAACTTCACCAAAACTCAGAATCAAATAGGCCTTTTATCACAGCAGATGTTTTCACTCGTCAAAGTGTTACGGATAACATTGATGGCTTTGTTCTGTTCAAGTGTCCCAGTAAAGACAATATGAACTGAAAAGGGCCGAATGGGGAGTTCTGCCTTTTTAACATCCCCCTCAAAACTTTAAGACCTTTATTATTTCAGTTGAAATCATGCTTACATAGTGTATAATCCCAGATGGATTGATAAATGACCACAGACTTGCAGATACACAGCACACCTGCTGTATGGAAGTGCTGGTTGTTTTCTAAAGGTCAGGACAAACTGTAATGAAGCGGCCATGTGTAGCCATGCTGACTGTCTTTAGCTGATGAATTAAGAGATAAGAGACCCAAAACTCAATCTTCCTCTGGTGGATTAATCCGTCCCTCCCTTAACCCAATTATCCCTAGTATTAGCGTATGATCCGTCTACCTGATATCTGGATAATGACATCTGATCACAGGCCTTTGCACTTACAACTCATATTGATAAGCGTTCACGTTATCTCAATGCTGCCCACGTTGTGATTAGATCTCAGCATGCAAAGTAAGTAGGTGGAGCTGACCGTCAACAAACAACGGGATGTTTTTCGACTTCTATCTGCATTTAGACCGAACATTAACACGAGTTTTAATCTTATCCAGATAAAATATCCAGAAACAGATTGCATGTTAAAAACCAGGTGTAAATGTGGGCGCTTAAACAAGATGAATGGAAAACTAATAGGAAAGAAAACTAATCCCATAGAGACCAATTAGGAAACTTCACATCTTTCCATGTTACCTGTAATATTAGCCACATATAAATCCACTCTCATCAAAGCAGTGAACACAGAACAAACTGAGAGGAGAAAAGTAAGGAGGCAGAGATGGCAGCCGGCCAGAAGGAGGAGTGATCCTGTCTTTCTGAGGTCAGAGAGATGAGGAGAACGTTCATTAAATAATGATAGGCTTCATGGACCAGGACTGTTCACCGTATGTGTGTGTGTGTGTGTGTGTGTGTGTGTGTGTGTGTGTGTGTGTGTGTGTGTGTGTGTTTGTCTCCTTGACTGTATACAGTCACTCCCGGTGTGTTCTCTAATGAGCAGGGATATTAAGGAGCTGTCAGCCCTTCACACTTCTCAGCATGGGAAGAACAACTAGCTGTCACTCTGATCATCATTGGGCTAACAAAGAAACACACACACAGGCACGCACACACACACACACTAGGGACATCGGTCATGGCTCAAAGTCACCCCCATCTCTCAGTGTGAGGCAGACTGTGTGCCACCGTGATGAGGGAGAGTTTATGAAGACATCTGTCTGGTGTTTCATTAGAGCGGACTCTCATGTCATGTGGATATTTTAGGGCCGCGGTCACGGACGCCGTCCGCTCTCGTCGTCCCTGGGCGTAGCGCGGCCATATGGGGGGAGAGGAGACGGACAAAGAGAGACAAAAAGTGAACAGGTGGGACGTGAGGACACTCAGAGAGATGGGTTCACTTTGTTTTGCTTCGCTTTTGGTATATTTTTAACTCCCCACCTTACAATCTCCAGCAATCTATATTTAATCATCTTTTTTTAATCGTTGTCTCCTCCATAAAAGGAGACTTATGAAAACTCCCTTTGAAAAAGTCACACTTGTGCACACACACACACACGGGTATCTGAAGTGCCTATCAATCAACAAACTGTGGAATAAGACAACCCAGTCAGGTTTTTGTGTACTGCCTAGATAATAAAACATGTGATTCAACAAGCAATTCAGATTTGGCTCCCTTTTATATGTCTCATGCAAGAATATATTGCCCTCTATCTAAGGATCTCCATCCACGGCTTGAGTCAAGAATATTACCTTCCATGATTCTGAAATTGACTAGCAACTTCCAAAAACTTATTTTTTCTACAAAATAACCTAGATATCCATTCAAATATTAGAATGAACATCCAATTGTGAATGAAAAATTAGCAGCACTACTGCGGCTGTCTGCCTTGTGTGCACTGTATGACAGGAGTCACACAACACCACTTTCATTAATTGAAAATGAAATATAAGGTTCGGTCAAGCTGAACGAGGAATAATTAAACAACAACTGTAATGATGGCAGAAAACTCGACCACAGAGAGTGTGACACCGTGTCCTAACAGGACGATTTACTTTATGTCATGTAAACAAACAATGTACCTATTAGCTGTGCGCTCCAGATCAGACTGGAGACGTAACCACTTAAAAGATGGTTGAGTTGTAATTGCTATCTTCAGATGCTGTATTTATTACACAGAAAAAAACAAAGTAGTTTATTCATTCATTCATTCATTTTCCGTAACCTGCTTATCCAGTTAAGGGTCGCAGGGGTGCTGGAGCCGATCTCAGCTGTCAATGGGTGAAGGCAGGGTACACCCTGGACAGGTCGCCAGTCTGTCACAGGGCTGACATATATAGACAGACAACCATTCACACTCACATCCACACCTACGGGCAATTTAGAGTCTTCAATGCACCTACGCTGCATGTCTTTGGACTGTGGGAGGAAGCCGGAGAACCCGGAGAGAACCCACGCTGACACGGGGAGAACATGCAAACTCCACACAGAAGGCCGTCTAGCCCGGGAATTGAACCCGGGCCCCTCTTGCTGTAGTTTAATGTTGCGATATTTACTAGAAATTACATACAATATTGCCAAGAGCAAATAGGAACATTTCATGCAAACTCCCTTCAGCCAGCTGCCACCTTTTTTAAAATTGATGAGGTAAAGTATAGATAATTCCTCCTTTCAATACCAATCAACTGTTCCTCGTCCATTGTGGCATTTTCAAAGTGAGCGACAGGAAAATGTAGAAAAAGTGCATCTAACCAAAGTTCAGCTCAAAACCTGCCTTCAAGTTCCTGAGAAATAAAATCCTACCCATTTAATGTATGTACCTGGCAGCATTTTCATTTGTGTCTATCTTTAACCCGTTATTATTGAAGTCACTGAGAATTGAGAAATACTTAAAACTTTTAATAAAAAGTGTTTTGCATA
This sequence comes from Anoplopoma fimbria, assembly GCF_027596085.1. Lineage (NCBI taxonomy): Eukaryota > Metazoa > Chordata > Actinopteri > Perciformes > Anoplopomatidae > Anoplopoma > Anoplopoma fimbria. The sequence goes on from NC_072463.1 coordinate 16,655,711, forward strand.
ATGTTACATTTTGTCTTTGTGTTCACATTACTGCAATCAGCTGATATGACTTTTTTCAAATATATAAAAACTCTATAATGTTATACACTTTACTCTGGAGTAGATTCTGCAATTAGCAACCTATGTACTGAATCGAGAATTTAAATTGAATTAAATCATGAAATACTTAAAGATTCACACCCCTATTAAAAAGACAGACACTAAAACTGAGCATTTCTGCCAAAGGATGAATAAAGATATATTCAGACAGACAGTATGAGGAAAATAGAGTTTTGGGGGTTTTTTTTACATTTAAGTAAACTTATTCTCGAAGAAACCAAAAATAGTCGTAAAAAGGAAAATGAGCATGTTATGTGTCCTTTAATCACAGCGTCACAGACAGATCAAGGTGTGTCCTCCAGGTGAGACTTAAAAACACACTAATTCACTAATACTGCCAGCAGTCAATCTGTGATGAAGGATGGAAAAAACAAAAGGAAGAGCTGCACTCTTATTTATTATTCAAAGTTACAAACATCAATAGAAACATCTTTATTTTAAGGTCATCCAGTGGGAAAGGAAGCTCTAATTTCAAAGGGCTTTGCAGCAGGCAGCTCCATTTTAAGAAACAAAGAGAAAGTACTCTCACTAATATCAGAAATATACAGTCAAGGCTTTATTAAAAGCTAACCGGCTCTGTGCTGAATTATAGGATTCAAAAGACATGAAGTGTGGAGGGTTTGCCACTTTTAAATTTACTTTTAAATGAGGAGGGGTGCCAGACAATAAAGCAAATACCCAACAAATACCCAGTAGCAATATATATAAATATATATATATATATATATATATATATATATATATATATATATATATATATATATATATATATATATATATATATATACCAGTCAAAAGTTTGGACACACCTTCTCATTCAACTACTTTGAAGAATCTAAAATATAAAACATATTCTGGTTTGTTGAGCATTTGTTTGTTTACCACATAATTCCATATGTGTTCCTTCATAGTTTGGATGTCTTCAATATTAATCTACAATGTAGAAAAAAATAAATAAAGAAAAATAAAGAAAAACAATTGAATGAGAAGGTGTGTCCAAACTTTTGACTGGTACTGTGTGTATATATATACACACACACACACACACACACACACACACACACACACATATATATATATATATATATATACACACACAAATAATATATATATATATATATATATATATATACACACACACACATACATATATATACACATACAAATCACCAAAAACCAAAACTACATATCTACCGGGTAGTCCTACTCACGGTACCGTCGATCAGCCGGTCGTCGTCGGGTTTAAAGCGTCGGCCTTCTCTCAGCCAAAACACCGGTAAACTCCTGCAGAAACTCCCAGCTGGGAAATACAGATCCAGGTTCCTGACATAAACACACTCCTTCAGGTTCACCAGAGTTGATGAGTTCAAGGACGCGGACTTTGCAACGCAGTGTGATGCCTTCACTGACTTCCACACGCCGGCGGATCGGAGACACACGTTTAGATTACCGTGGTCGTTTGTTTTTAAGTGTTTTGATTGGATCGTTGGAAGACTGTGGGCGTGGACTGTGTGGTTGACAGGTAGGAGGTGATGGGATTACATTACATTACAGTCATTTAGCAGACGCTTTTATCCAAAGAGACTTACAATAAGTGTATTCAACATAGGTATTCAAGAGAACTATGGCTTCACCAGAAGTCATAAGTGCATCTCCTTTCTTAAATAAGCATCTAAAAGCATAAACCAGAGCAAAAGTATAGTGCAGAAGCAAATTACTACGAAAACAATAATTGCAACAGACTAATACGAATACAATAAGTGCAACAAACTAATACGAATAGGATAAGTGCAGTAAACGAATACGAATACAATAAGTGCAACAATTCTACGTGCAACGATTCTTCTGAGGGCTGTAGCCTCTCAGGTAGAGTCTCATGGGTTGGTCTGATGTCAGGTGATTATCATCTCTGAGATCAGAGATGGGCAGAGGGACAACAGACTGGTCCTACTATCCTTCTTGATGATACTATTATATATTCATGTAGTCAACGGCTGTCATACAGTACCAGTCAAAAGTTTGGACACACCTTCTCATTCAACTACTTTGAAGAATCTAAAATATAAAACATATTCTGGTTTGTTGAGCATTTGTTTGTTTACCACATAATTCCATATGTGTTCCTTCATAGTTTGGATGTCTTCAATATTAATCAACAATGTAGAAAAAAATTAAAAAAGAAAGAAAGAAAAACCATTGAATGAGAAGGTGTGTCCAAACTTTTGACTGGTACTGTAGTTAACGTCAAAATCAGCTGACGTGTTTTTTTCTGTTTCTTCACAGTCTAGTCGAGCCCTTTGAAGACTTACACTACATCTGAAGATCAGTGAACATGCCTGTGGATCTGCAGGAGCTTTATGGAGACTTTGTAGAGCCCCCCGGGCCCAATCCAATGCAGGACAGCCTGTGTTACAAAATGTACCTATCAAGCTGAATTAGGGGTAGTCTGGGATCTTGTGTGTTTTGAGCTTGACCCATACTGGGGAACACTGGTGCTTTCACACCGAACGTGTAGGGTGCAGTTCTGGCGTGTTTGCGCATTTGGTTCAATTCTTTTAGGGTGGTGTGAAAGCTGTTGGTGGAAAGGATAACGATTTGAATTGCAGTCATTACATTACAGTTGCTGATCCCAGTAACGCATCGTTACTTTGACATTTGGCCTTCATGTTGTTGGCTGTCTCACCAGGACTTGGATGGAGGGTTGATATCAGTTTGGGCTCTGTGTATTCCCTGAACCTGCCGGGGAATGAAAGTAAAGTAACATGTAATGTAACGGATACTGTCGCTGCTGAATGTAATCAGTTGAATCAGACCAGAACTAACAGACATGAATATATATTTGTTATTTGGTCCGGACCACATAAACCAAACTATAGATGTGAAAGTGTCATAAAAGTTGGGACATCTCAGCCTCCGCTGCACCACTTTTTAAAAATTATTTGTATCTATTTATTTTTGTCTGGTTGTCACAAGTCTCCAGTCCCAACCTTAGAAATTGCAATAGTAAATCACTTAACTACCCCTTTTTATTTACGGTTCTCGCCAGGAGGAAGAAAACATAGATATTTGCAATTCTGAAGAGCGTTTTTTGTAGGTGCAAACAAAACAACATGATGTGTCAAAAGTCACAGAAATGATGTGTTCCCCGAGGGGCATTCGGAGCTTAACGTTCAGCTTCCACTGTGTGTTTTGTGTTAAGAGAGAGAAAGACAGTAAGAGCAAACAAACCGAGAGATAACAAGTTTGATTTGTGAATTATTTAGTCCCATCAGTCTCCTCCGCCCAAGACGCCCGCCCCTCAGGACACAGTAAACAAAAGCGAACCCACTCCAAACATCAGACTCCCAGCTGATGAAGAGATGCGACGGGTCTCCATGCTGTCATCTGCTGTTAGTCAAGCCATCCATCAAAACGCTCAGCTGGAGGCGGGCGGAGAACGTAACACAGAGGCCCTCCCGGATATGGTGTGCTGTCTCTGAATGTACAGTGTGTATACAAGCGCCACGGCGGCCCATCATCCTTTAATTACCAGCTGTTTGATTTGTACCCAGTTGAAGGGCAAGTGAGCGTTAACTGATACTCAATAACTCATTGACTGCATTTGGTGGGCTGAATTAGATTTATAACCCATTAAAGACGGAGGAGCGGTATCGCAGAGAGTGACCACTTCTCCTCGTCCCCATTCATCTCTCTCAGTTCTGCTTCACATTACAAAAAATCGATCACTCCAAAAGGCCTTGGTGACTCAGAAGACTTGTTGTCTGCTAGCCCGGCTCTGTCCAAATTTAACAAAAATCCCTCTACCAGCACCTCTGAAGCTCACTTAGTCCCACATCATGTCTTGTATGGTAAACGCACACGGAAGCTAATTGAGCTGTAAGGACGGAGCTGGGCTAGCTGTTTAGCATACCGGCATGAGAGCGGTGTGAATCAATACCTTGTCACCCAACTGCAATAAAAGCAAATTTGACTGCATAAATAAAATAAGCATTGTATATCAAATTAAAATCCATTAAACTGAATAATATTGAATGTCCTCATTTAGATGATGGGATAAAAAAAGCCGATGTCTGAACTTGTTTGGGCACTTTCCTCAGGCACCTAAGTTTGTCACAAAATCGGAATTTATGTAGAGCATCTTCAAATCGACAGATTCTATCGATGGATTCTTTATTTCCTGGCCTTCCTTTTAGAAATTCTTCATTTTTTAGGCAGCAGTTCAGACCTCTGCCAGCTCCCAGTTTTAATGAAATTTAATCAGCCCCTCAGGCGTCTAAACGAAAACAAAAAGTAGACTTTGGTATTCATGACTGATTACATTTAAATTATGTTATGAGCCATCTGTAGCCCCACAGTGCATACCATCATGTTTTTGTTTTACAATATATGGATATTGTCACACCCGTACTGCAAGGCAATGAAATAAACGAACCATTTAGTCCATTATGGCAGAAACGCTCGACAGACATTTTGTGAGAAAAGAAACAGAAGATGAAATTGTATCAAGAAAGAAAATCCATTTCACACTCATTTGAATAAAATCTGACGTGTTCTTCTCCTGTGCAGGCACTTTGATCATCTGGCCTGCACACACTCATTTCAGACTGTAGCCCTTTGGTGCGTGCTGTGCAGTCTGATGCAACACGTACTGTTATTAGGGAGTCTTATTTTGCAGCAGCTGAGGCCACAAAAGTTCACGAGAACACAAACACACACAATCTCACATTTCATTATTTCATGGAACCAAGTCATTATTGTCAAATCTTTCAGCCTGTGACCTTGCCCTCTGTTGTCAGTTAATCATACTTGTTTTCTCACTCTCATTCAGAACTTCACAAAATCTTTCAAAATATTGAAACAGGTCAGTGGACACACTTTGAGGACTTCCTGTCGGTGGAAAGACTTTCATTCGGTTCCACTATGAACACAATGTTTTAATTAGAAATGCTTCATCATTGTTGTTTGATCATGCAACATATTGTGTTTTGTCTGGCATTAAAGAGCTCTTTCTACCTTTGAAATACTGCAGTAATGTTCACTTCACATGGACTAAACCCAGTGTAGAATTGGGAGTTTTTTCATCCAAGTTTTTTGGAATTTGAATAGTTTGAAATCTCTGTAGTCATTAGGTTAGCTCATACAGACAAACTGACAGACAGACAGAAAGTGATAAATCTGCGGGTGAAATTCTGAAAGATGTCTTTATTTCTCATTGGCACTGTTATGTTTGGTTAACCTCTTGTTGGTTCATGGTCCAGTTGCTTTGGGCGGTCTGTCTTGAAGACTTTCTTCATCAAGGTGTGTGCTGTGTTTCAAAAAAGATAAAAGCATGCTGGCTGCACTTAGGCAGAGCAGCCCTTTGAGCTAATTGATTATGTCACCATGGAAACAGACTCACAATGAGAAAAAAATGCTGAGCAGGTTCACAATATTCACCATCTTAGTTTGGCCAACATTAGCTCACTCTCCCCTAAACACAAAGAGCAGCTGAGGTTGATGGGAAGCTTTGCAGGTCTTTGGTCATTAACCAAAAAGTAGTGCACAAGTTGAACTTTTGTCCTGCTGGTGGCGCTAGAGGAAAAATCTAAGGATCACCAAAGTTTGTACAATTCATCCTGAAGGGAACCAGAATGTCTGTACCAAACTTAATGGAAATCCATCCAATAGTTGGCGATACGTTTTACTCAAAAACCACAAATGTCAACCTCGTGATGGTGCAAGAGGGCAAGGATTCATCCTCTGGGGACCATGAATGTCTGCACAACAATTCATGACAATCCATCCCATCCATTTCCAAATCTGATTAAACTGAATTTAAACTTTCAAAAATGTATTTCAACCTTTTAGATCTTCATGAATGGAGACACAAATTTGACCTCACAAATGACAACCTTTTGGTCCTTTCATATACATCCAGTCTGCAGTGTCTGAGGCTTTGTTTTGTCTTTCCATACTCGTTGATTGTACCTTACTTACTTATGGATTCATTTATTCACACCACTGAACTTGGCTTCCTCCCATACTGGCGGCCATTTCTGCGACTGACAGAACTTCTCATTTGCTTCATACCGCAGAAGATAAAACAGGCTTTTGTTTCTCTCTCTCTCTCTCTCTCTCTCTCTCTCTGTTTGCAGATAGCTTGTCGCCTCCTGTCAATGTGACCATCAAAGCGGTGAAAGCGAACTCTGCTGTGGTGACATGGGACATCCCCGAGGGAGAACCCGTTATTGGCTTTGCCATCACACAGCAGGTGAGCAGCGCACACACAGCACAGACTGGATATATGTATGTAAATGCACTAACAACAGGGTGGGTACAGAACGCAAACACACAGACTAATTAAATGAATCACTGGCTGTTTGCTGCCATGTGCATTTGTCTTTACCGTGTCGTTCCCATGCTCGGAGTCAGAATGCATTATGGGAATTATCACAGACGCTGGATCCTGTCGGACTGCCTGTCTGCTCTCTGACAACAGCAGACACTGACAGCTATTTGACGTGTGTGAAATGTGATATTATTTGCTGCCATCGTGCTCACATAAACACACAAAATCACACACACACACACACACACACATTTCTCAGGTTAACACATAAACACACACATTAAACACCTTACTTTACAAGCGTGACTGTAGGGACAACAGCACACACGTATACACAGGAGTTGGGAGTGATGTGATTGAGGAGGACAGCTTCAGGGTCAGTGTGGGTCACAGCGGTGCAGAGGCCTGTGTGCAGAGGAAGTAGAGATGCTGTTGAAGTGAACTGTAATGTTCTAAAGGTGGAAACAACCAGCAACATTGTGCTCTTTTCAAAAAGCAACTGAAGTATCAGCAGGAGTATATATCTGCCTATATTGTGATTGTTGTTGATACATTGTACCGGTCTTTTTTCTTCTTTTAGGTAGCTCACTTTTCCTGTACTGTTGCAATACTCGCATGCTGTCTGATTGATTTTTCAAACTAGTCGATTTCTAAAGGAATAGCTTGACACAACGATGAGAAGATCGATGCAGCTCTTGCTTTAAAAACATGAAGCTGCAGCAAGCACCTGAAAGCACCTGGCTCTTTTCCCCTACTTTATGCTAAGCTAAGCTAACCAACTCCTGACTCCAGCTCCATATTCACCGTACAGACACGAGAGTAGTTTCAATCTTCCCATCTGTCTCTCTGCAAGAAAGTCAAATAAACGTATTTCCTAAATATTAAATAATGAACTAGCGCCCCTTAGTGAGTGAATGTTACACTGTTACCACTGTTACAGAGCACGATGACAGGACACAAAACATCCATCCCCCTGCTGTAAACACCGTTCACCATCCTCTCCCCTGTCACACTCCCAACAGAAGAAGGACGTGCGCATGCTGCGATTCATCCAGGAAGTCAACACCACCACACGCTCCTGTGCATTATGGGACTTGGAGGAAGAGACAGACTACATTGTGCATGTCCAGTCCATCAGCATGTCTGGGACGAGCCCGCTGAGCGAACCCCTGCGCTTCCGAACGCCGAAGGAGGCCGAGACTCAGGCCTCTAAGAGTAAAGGTAAAACACACACATCAACACAAAGGTAAAGTGGCACCAAGACAAAACACACACACACACACACACACACACACACACACACACACACACACACACACACACACACACACACACACACACACACACACACACACACACATATGTGCTCAGTCATCCACCATATACACACTTGACAAAAAAAACTGCAAACTTCCTTAATCTGTTTCTGTCCTTTTCGAGACAGCGAGTACAGAGGGGACTTGGCCTTTTGACAATATCTTGACTGATTTTGTCTAAAGACTAATAAAAATCAATAGACACGCAAAGCGTGAAATGAAATTTCACGCTTTGCGCAAGCTCCCCCTGCTGAACGTAACTCGGGAATCAAACCGCAGAAGGGGGGGGTCATACTTCGTTGTTCATCGACGCGCCTCACCCTGCATGCACCCGGCACAACTGCACAGTAAACCAAAATGAGGAGAGGCATTTATCAGACACAGAGAGGAGGCAGTCAGAGCTGCGAGGGACGGAGAATCGATGTGCTTTTGGCCGAAGCCTGCTCCATCTATTCTTTCTCTCATTTACACTCATCTCTCGTGTAAGCTATACTCCGATACAACCCAGGGTGAGGAGCCAGAGAGAACTTCTGTTATGGCAGAGACGTGACGAATATAAATACAATCATTGTAGAGCACTCAAGACTCCTCTCACCACTGAGGCCCAATTAGCACAGGTAGTGTTGTCCGTGTGTTGTTTCAACGAGGGGAAGAATTTGCTGTAATCAATAACTACACCAGCATCCGGACAAACAATGGGTTCATTTTTTTCTTCATATTTCATCCTTTGTGTACATGCACCTGTTCGTTTCCTTTAGTTTGCAGTTGTTACACTCTCTCCTGCTGTTTTTCAAAAGCCGTGAAGACACAACAGTGGCTCAAAGAAGAAGTGTCTCATAACACACGCTCTGGAGAAGAAAAAGAAGTACATCAAGTTATATTGAGGTTGTTAATAATTTATTTTATGGGGGATAGTGGCAACAGGAACATTTTACACTCCTTAAATGTTCTCTCAACGGGATTCAGAGCATCGATGTAGCAAACTATATTTGCTATGTAAAGATATAGTGGAGTAATGTACCTGAGCAGAGAATGAAGTCACTTTACCTCTTTGTGTGCTGTAAGCTTTTCTGTGCTTTGTTGACAGTCCTTTTTCAGTTTTTTAATTGGTGGAGGAAGTATTCAAATATTTTTTTTACTTAGTACTTACAACCCTGTGAAAATACTCCACTACGAGTAAAACCTTACTCAAGTAAAAGTATGCAAGTATTATCAGCAAAACAGTTAAAGTATGAAAAGTAAAATAATCGTTGTCCAGTGATTGTCCCCTGTCTGTGTTTTACTATATTTATATAATGTTTCTGGATTAATATTACTGCTGCATTTATGTGTATGTTACAGTTTAATGCTATGGATGTTTTAGGTTGTGCTCATTTGAACTCCCTTTAATCTACATCAATGCATCACATTCTCATCATCATTAGTTTGTTGCGTACTCGAAACTACATATCTCTATAAAGCTCAGAAAACCCAGTTTTCAGCTTTGCAACAGTGCATCTTAAAGGTGATCCAACAGGCTGTTTAAATAGTTGTTTTAGCTTAAGAAGTAGGAGAATTTTCTCAAAACATCAAGGAACACTTCATCCTTCAGTTTACCAGAAACACTCAAAACAACACATGTGGACAAACCTGTTTTCCACTCGACAGGAAGAGGATGAAAAATTGTTATCTGAAAAAAGCAACTTAAGCTGTCAGACAAATGTAGTGCTGTAAAAACCCTCTGAGACGTAGTGGAGTAGAAGTAGAAAGTAGCATCAAAATGGAAATACTCAAGTTAAATACAGGTACCTTGAATTTGTACTTAAGTACAGTACTTGAGTACTGCTTCCAGACTTTATGCTAAGCTAGGTTAGCCAGTGGCTTCATATCTAACCTATAAACATTAGAGTGGTAGCAATCAAAAAAAGTGTTTTTCGGAAAACGTTGAATTATTACTTTAAAATGAGCTGGTCATCGCTGCGTCCCAGAGGAGGCCTTTCCACTGTTTTAAAATGAGTAGATGCCTCCAAGAGACAGTTAGAGGAAACAGCACTCTGCTTAACTCATCCATTTCCCAAAAATGTAACATTTCCACATTTTGGCAGGCACACACACACACACACACACACACACACACACACACACACACACACACACACACACACACACACACACACACACACACACACACACACACACACACAGTGAGTGACAGTCCCTATCCGCTGCAAAGCAAAAGAGATTTCTCCGCTCTCCCCCACACATTTCCCACCATGGGCACCTTTCACAAAGAAGGTCTCCAAAGAGAGCCGGTCTGTGATTCATCATCCCTCGCTCCTACAACAACAACAACTTCACAGCTTAGCTCTGCACATCCTTCTCTGTCTCATTTGCCCCGCCTGCTCAAGGATGTCTGCTTAATTAGCTGAGCTACGTTAGAACCTTTTGATGACAGATGAGCAGAGGTTCCTCGTGTCAACATTTTGTAAATCAGTGGAAAAATCGGTTGAAGTCAGGATCCACGGCACGCCGTCAAAACAAATTTCACTTTCTGTAAGAGCCAGACGTGATTTGCTCAAATCGTCTGGGATATGTTGTGCTTTTATACTGAAGGGCTTTATTTTGCATGATTTTCTTTCCATATCACCTGCTCTTTATTCTGCACATTGATGACAGCAAAAGTGTATAATGGTTATTGGAAAGGACTGCTGCACAGAATGAAGCAAAAATAAATAAATAGAATGCCTTTCAGAGCAGATAATTGTCAGAGAGAGAATCTGTCACAGATAGTCGTCCATTGTTCCGATATGACAGCGAACGTCCCTTGAAGAAAAAGGGGAGTTTTCAACATCCTCGCTTGACTGCCAGCGCCTTCTGTTCTGCCATATCATGCTGATCTCGGTGGAAAGAGCAAAGGATGAGCCTGAAATGTGGGATCATTCCATCTTTCATCTAATTTCCCCTCAAAGGAAGCGAGAGAGATGAAGGGGAGAAACCACATAGAGTGCAGTGGTAGTCAGTAATACTGTGTATTTTTGCCTGGATGTCCATGTACACTCTGTTTGGACAAGTTACTCAAACCGGACACACAAACATGGTCAATCAAAGGCTCATCGGTCTCCTCTGATCTGATAAACAGAGAACTTCCTCCCCCCTTGCCCACAGGAAAAAATCCCTAAAACTAGGATCGGGGGAAAAGTTTATTTTCAAAACAGGGCTGCAGGAAAATAGTGTGAGATTTCTCCCCAGACAGCATCCCTCAGCATCCTTCTGTTACGTCCCATAGGATGAACTAAACTTACACTTTGTGGCCACTGAAGTAGAAGCAGCCACATAAAATATTGAAGGAAGAATCCTAAATGGCTTTGACACCTTTTAAGGACAAGCGTAACATTTTTGGTAAATACACCTATGCGCTTTCATTCCTAGAATGGTATGATAGGAGGGATCTGTGTGTTAAGTCAGGACATGTTTGGCCGAGCTCAGCATAAACAGTAAGACCCTGCAGGAAACACCAGCAGGGTCTTACTGTAGCTACCAATGAACACATAAACATTATGTCTGTTGGTCTATGTTTGTGTGGTTTTCTGGGAATATGTGGACCTGAAGGGGAGTATACATTTTGCAATCTAAAGTTAAACATCAAAAGACAGATAGTCTTATATCTTTAAACAGATTTAACATGCAAATGAACGTCTGAGAAATACATATATTCATTTTACAAACATCAAACAAGTCATTCGTGGTGGAATGTAAAATTGGGACATGCAGCTGTTTTTAAATAAATCAAATATTAACATAATATATGAAAGAACAGCTAAATGTATCAAACATGGAAAACACAATCAAATTAGAAGAACAACTTTACAGAAAGGTCAAGCCCAAACTTTGCAAAATAACTTAATTTAAAGTCGCAGTTTACTTCATGTAGGTCACAACCTACAAAGGATATGTTTTCTGGCCAAATTGTTGCTGGAGTACCATTGATTTGATCTAATGACATGACATCAGTTTCACAAAGTCATTATGAGAAAAAAGAATGTAGGTCCATCCACGGTTATAGTGATCTCCATCTGTAGGAGATTCGGTTTTAAGTATGAAAAACTGAATATCAGATTATAAAAGCAAGAAAGGCAACTCTCATGTCAAAATGTGGGCCGAAATCTTAAAAGTGAACTTGAACTTTGAGGCCGTTAATTCATACAACCTTGTCTAGCGATTTGTCACGGTCCATCAGAGGTGTTCACGGCTGACCGGATAGCCCCAGTGAGGCCGGCTGGCATCAGTGTCAGGCACCTCTGAGCTGTTGTGCTTTGATTAGTTAATACTGAGCAACAGAGGCCAATCGATCTGCAGGATTGCTTGTTGCTGGAACCTACTGGAGCGTGGGGGTTCCTGCCACATTTGGCCCCTCCAAAATGCCACATACTGCATCGAACAAAAGAACAGGAGCGCTCCCTACGCTGCGGCACACTTTAAATCAAACCCTTTGACTTCCAAAACTTTCAGCGGTGCAAAAATAAAAAGCTCCTGGGCGTCGTTACCTTGTCCGATAGAAACCTGCCGATGTCTGCATGCAGAATTTTGCAAACACGGAGAAAACGTGCGCTACTTATTTTTCACATTTCTCCTGATGGTCATAGGACTTCAAAGACGATGATGGGATATAATTGAGGCTGAGGAGAATTGATCCAGAGTGCTTTGATTAACTCTTTTCCTTGCGCTCTGGTACTACGAAGGATCCACAGTGGCCTAGAAAGAAGCCTGGACTATTCCCTTCATGTTCTGCGTCTCTGTGATCTTTCGGCTCCATCGGTCGCTCACAGAATCAGTCCTATTAGTGATCACATCTCTATAGCCGCTCATGCATGCGTGTGTCTGGCTGTGTTCATTCAGTTCAAGATGCCCGGCTGTATAAAGTCAGTCATTTGAAAATCATGACCCTTCTGAATCCCCCCCGTGTGCTTCAGCTCCTTGGCATTTACATCACTGCACCTGCAATTTAACACATAATAGCAACAGGTGAAGGTCTACCTGACAGAAGAGAGACAGTATTCCTTATGGATTTACACAGTCTAGACTGAGATCTGAGCATTCAGGGAATGAGACAGCTGTGAAATGGTGACACCAACCTTTGAGAGCTGTGTGAGTAATTTCAAGAGAGTCGACGTCGAACTGCAGCTGTCTCAAATAAAAGAGTGTACGTCAATGAAACCCCAAAAGGATAAAAATGAGCTTCATAGTTCAATCAGGTCTGCTGCTGCTCTGTTTGTGTGCTAAGAACTTATAAAGCAAAGACAGAGGAAAGAACTTAATCTTCTCGGGAAGAGTGGAAAAGGACGAATTTGAGCCATATTGGTGGATGTGAGGTGACCTACTGGAGTGTCGCCGAAAATGAACAAATGAAGAAAACTCTACATTCTTTCCACTTTGATTAGTTATTACCATAACCATAACCATACCATCAATAACTGCAAATTGTCAAAGGTTAAATTATGACGATAAGAAAGTGGTTTGAATACTCTAAAGTCATTGTTCAGTTAGTCTCACAAGAAGGCCAAAATAAAATATAACTTAATGATGAGAAAAAGTTTAAGCATGCATCTCAGCTCTCTAAGCAAAAGGAAAAACTACATAACCCTCCTCCTTTTCTGACCACCCTCCTTCAATATTGATTGTCATTCAGTCCTTTAAGAAAGAAGAAATGGACGTCAGTAGTTGTTTACCATTTGATATCTGACTGTTAAATCAGCCGTGTCACAAATTCTAAAGCTATTAAAATTCCCAACTTCTTCTCTAATTGCAGCACCCTGATCTCTCCATCTCTACGGAGAAGGTTGATTCATAGCGATTGTATCCTGCACAGGTTCTGTGTGCTCGTACTGTGATAGAGCAAGCTGGCAGTTCTTACTACAAGAGAGCAGTGTGGCATAAACACAGTGATGCTGACTTAGTTGCCTCCAAGCTCTGCGTGCTTGAAGTGTCAGTCATAAGACTCAGTGAAACTCCGGATTTCATAGGAAACTATTTTGCTGATATGTTGGAAGCATTTTGCTGTTCATAGCCAATTAGCTCCTCGTCTTCCGAAACAACGGCTCGCCTCAAGACTTGGAAACATCTTGATGCAGAATATAACGGGGCTGCCATGATGCAAAAGCCTTCTGACAGACCACTGAGTTTAAAAGGGAAATCATCCAAACTACAGGTCAAGAGAGGTCACCTGAAACCACATCAAGAGAAAATTGAAGTTTAAAGATCGATGTTAATTATGGGCTCTGATGAAGAATAGCAGCAAACTGACCTTGTTCTTTTACAGTGAGGCAGTATGATAGGACATTTTAATGAATAAGTGTCTGGAGCAAATGATTCAATGATAATGATAATCATTTCTCATTTCTCTACTGTGTTTCAGTCATAATACAGACTTTGACATTTTAAGTCAATCATAATCCGCTCTCGCTAACAATCAGTCAAACATGTCGCCCATTGACTCCTTCAGACGAAGTGACGATGGAAGAAGTGGGCCAGAGCACCCAGCTGAGGGCGGGGGAGCTCATCATCATCGTGGTGGTGCTCATCATGTGGGCAGGTGAGGAGCCAACCGTTTCATCAAAACCAGGACGACACAGCTTTCACACACCTCGCCTAACAATATCAGTAAACACAGAAGCAGGAGCCTTCATTTGTGTTCTCCTCCCCTCCTCCTCCCCTCCTCCTTTCCTCCCCTCCCCTCCCCTCCCCTCCCAGGTGTGATCGCCCTCTTCTGTCGCCAGTACGACATCATCAAAGACAACGAGCCCAACAACAACAAGGACAAAGCCAAAAACTCCTCCGAGTGTAGCACTCCTGAGCATCCGACGGGGGCTGTTGCGCAGTAAGGTATAACCCACCCCTCTCCTCCTCCCTCCCCCAGGGTGCCTCCCCCCTACAGCGACGCCGGGCAGGTGAATGATCCCGGCCACGAACGGATTCTTTTTTCCGCCGACACTTCATGCACAATCATAGCGTCAAGCTCGGCTTTAGCAGTGCTTCCACGTGACAGCATTATGTGCATGACTTTTGCAACATTCAGACAACAAAACACGCAAGTTATGGTTTCTTATATGTTCTTTTTATTTTTTAAATCAATGCACAGAGGCCCATACCATATCCATTTCCTGTCTTCAAACCTGTGCTAAAAAATAAAATCTTTATCCCTCTCATACTCTCTTGCTGCAAACATCAGTAAAACATCTGCATCCAGAGGCATCCTCATGCTCATTGAAGACGCTCATTGTTTGATTCCCGTGAGTCATCCCGTCTTTCTCAGACCTGTCATCTTCCTCTCTCCTCCCACAGTTCCCCAAGAACAACAACAACAACAATAGGATGCCGTCCGTCAACATCATTGAGGTGTGACTGCCAGGACGCCTTCTCTTTACCCCCAAAAAGTCTTTGTGTTCTCACAAACAAGCGGGGCCCCTTTTGAAGCCCATCTGCTTGTCAGGATGATGCTGGGACTCATGGGCCTCCTCGGCAACCGCTTATTCTGCTTCGGTGCGGGGGGCCCGTCGCTGAGGCCGATTGACTCTGGAGGATCTGGAACGACCAGGCCGGATCCGCTCTGAGAGTGGAGTCTGCGGCGAGAGTTCAGAGGCCGCGCCGTGCTGGATGACTACAGTACCACGGGGCAGCAGAGATTAGGCTCCGGCGGTGGAGGGACTGCAGATAAACCAACCCCCAGGGACCAAAGCCCATGAACAGAGCCGGAGACCTTTTCATTCTCTCTCTCCCCCTCTGTCGCCTCTCTCCTCTCACCTCACGGACATTTCCCATTACTGTGTGGCTCTGAGATGCATCAACTTAGTCGAAAAATGGTCCCCTGTACTTCAATCTAATCTTCCACACCTTATTTCCCCTCATAATATTCTGTTTTCTACGCTTTCAGAATTGAAGACACTCTAGATCATTCAAGTGTATTATTGATTTATTTTTTTCTTTAATTCCAACAAGGTGCCACCAGAGCAGTCCTGTTGTTTTGTTGTTCTATTTTTTTTTTTTTTTCAGATCTCCCCCCTCAGGCAGAAACTCCTGTGGGAAATGTTTTCATTCTAGCGAGCTCATTTCCCCCCCTCAGGGAATCCAGACGCCACCTGGCTAACTTTGGGAGCCATTTCTTAGATGTGCTGCGATGACGCCAGAGTTGACTCACCCAGTCGGAAAAAAACAAAACACTGCTCATAATAAAAGGCATCTCTGATCTGAACACGTACAAACAGTGACGATCATCTTGGTCCCATCATGCTTTTGTCCTCTTACTTCTCTCATGCTTTCATTATAGATTTGTGAACTGTTACATTCCACGTCCAGGATCAGCCCTTTAGTATTCCCTTGTGTCTTTCTCTTTTGAGGGTGGTGAGTTTCAAAGCGTAATGTGATAACGGAGTGGACTTTAAAAGGGGGTCCGGACTCTATGGATGTCTATGGAGAAGTGGCCTCTACAGAGACACTGAGGAGATCCCTTATATCAGCAATAACAGCCTTCAGTGAAGCACGGAAGCGAGGACTCAAACTCGGTAGCCTGTTTTCGTCCAAAAACTCGTCCTCCCAGCATGCAATGTTCAGACAGTTGCACATCGAATATGAGGGGGATTAATCCTGAGCCTGGTCTGCAGGTGACCCCTCAACTGAACTTTCAGAGCAAAGTCTTTCAGCGCTGTTGTATAAACTTTATGGAGAGCATGGAAAAAGATTCAAAAACTTTTCATGAGCCCAACATTCAACACAGAGACTTCCTTATGACATCATGAACACATGTCACCAAGACAGAAGGGCTTCTATCAAGACTTTTTTCACAAATCAAAGTCAACATTTGAGTTGAAACTCCAAGCTGAGGAGACTAATGAGGATAACTGTTGCCATACGGTTCACTGTTCACTGTATACCATAAGGGAATCTGTTTGTAAGAAAGCAAATGATGTGTTCGAGGGCTGATTCAAACTCAGTAGTACTGCCTTAAAAACAATTATATCTTATGATTTATCTAATAAGATGGAAGGCCCTGTATCTCACATTTGTGTCATGTTCATTAGCTTTCACATACTATTCAAATATGTCTGCAAAGTAAAAAGGAAACATTACAGACGACATGTAGACCCGGCTGAGGTAAGTTTGAGAATCTGGAAGAAACGGTTGACATTGAATGTGTAAATACATTTTATATTTCATTCTTGTTTGGTGGTGTCAGCTTAGAGAACCTTTAATGACATATGACTAATGTGGAAAAATGTATAGAACCCTCATGTAAAAGGGTACTGCTACTGTGGAAAATGTAGGCGATTTGATTTCTGTTCATACACTGCTGTTAAAGTCTTTTTTTCATAGCACTCCTCTACTGTTATATTTCTATTAAGTTATGTCACTGCACTGTTTATGTGCGATAAGAAAAAGACTCTTTTTGATGAGGTAAACTATGAAATAGCTCTGGATACTTTAAATAATCATCCAAACATAATGGAGAGCCTTTTTAGCGGCTGGAAATCGGTATTGACAGGCAGGGTGATAAACACATTGTCTACCCTCGATCTGAACAGGCTGTTTCATTCTGGCTGTCCACTCACTGTAAACTCAGACTCAATACATGTGCGTAAACTCACACAACAGGTAACATGACCTGGAGTGTGGTGGACGAGAGGGCCTGTAAAGGTCGTTGAGAGATGGCAGTAAAGGTTGTCGGTTCAGCAGAGTGGGTAGAATGATGACTGATGCAATGGAAGGCTTCTATCACACTCCACCTCCCTCTCTTTCTACTCCTAACAAGAGAGGGAAATCTCAAGATGGCGCTCCTCCATTGGGGCGTCGCTTCATGTCAGAGACAGGAGCCGGTTTTAAGTCCCAGATTGGGAAAAGGGAGAAAGAATGTGGCCCCTCTGAGTAACACAGACCCTTAGCTGTTGCCAGGACAAACTTCAAAAACGGTGTGCTGCTGCTGTTTCATCACCAACCGATAAGCACTACACCGAAAAAAAACTTTCTGCAGCTGAAGCTTGAATACATCCCCCCCCCTGGAAACACTGCACCAGTAGCTGGCTCTACATTCGATAGGCATCCATCCACACAGCAACGGATAATGATGATCGTCTCCCCGGATGGTTTATTTGAGCTAGAGCCATGGCTTAAGTGTGCCAACAGTATATTTCTTAGACAAAAACCCCTATAGGTATTCATTTTCTTCCTCTCCTGTTGCTTAAATGAGGAAAACTTAAGAGGTTGCCTTTTGAAAATGCTGTCATAGGGGTCCAGCTAGGAATACGGTTCTCCCTCTCAGAGTTGAGGGCCTAAGGACAGAGGGTGCTGTATGCTGCACAGATTTTAAAGTCAAATTTGTGATTTAAAATAATGGGTTAGATAAACAAAATAGACTTAAAAACCAAAAACTGATTTGACTCCAAATTGTGGTGCACTCCTTTTATATTGCCCCTGTAAATACTGTATCCTTTACTACCAATATAAATGCAGGGCTATTGTCTGCATCCGCTTTTGTGGTAGGTTGTTGTCCAACTATAACGTTACAAACTCGTTTGGCAAACATGTTTATTCACTTCCTTGCAGAGTACATCTTTCAATTCAAATTCTCAATCAAATAAGTTTATTTCCCTAAATGTCTGACTCGTACTTGAAGCGTTACAGCTTCTGCATTCAAGCATTGTGTTTGACACATAGATGATAATCCAGCAGCCCTCCGTTTGATGATGAACAGCTGTGGATTATAATTTGATTTTACACAGACACGGGTTTGATATTGTTAAAGAACTACACAGAGATCTAACACGTCGGGCGAATTAGCGGTGGGTATGTAATAAGAATCCACACATTTCATACCATAAAGTTGATACATGGATTAACTGTTCCTACCACTAAAGAAACAAAGATATTTACAGCTGTAAGGACACCCAGCTGATATCAGCGTTTCCGGTTAGACCAGGTTACGTATAAAAAAGGTTTTCTTTAATCTACTTGTGAAGACTGTAAGAATTCAACATTCCACTTGAGCCTTGCGGTGGAAAACACACCGAGGACTTTCTTTCAGCGTGATGTGTTTTTATGTTTATGTATTTATGATACAATGCCTGAATAATACCGTATGCGTGGTAGCAGTAATGGACTTCTTTGCGATGCAACACTGCAGCACTGCAGTTCAGACACTGAATTTTTCAAAACAACTTACACAATGTGTATTTTGAATTAGACTCCAAAGACGGCTGGAAACTGAACACATCATTTCTTTTGGGGTTCTTGAAATAAAAGGAATGAGATCGGCAAAGAAGCATGGTTTAGAAAGAAACTGCTTTATTAGTGCTATCATGTTTATATTCACTGTATGAAGTGTACAGGAGTCATCGCTCAATGAGGGCTAGCATGGTTTAACTATTATGCACAAGGTTACACGACTTCAAATTATTAAGAATATGGTGTTTGCTTACTTGTGTATGCTTCAATCAAATAAAAAAACTATCTAATATTTTCCACAAAAGTGTGTGTTTGATCTTAATTGTTAACAATGGCATTAAGTGATGACAAAAAAAAACTAAAAACATGAGTTTTCCCCAACCTTTCTGTGAAAAAAAAAGTCAGGGTGGTGAAATGGTTTTTTTTTTTTTTTTTTTTTTTTTTTTAAATAAAGTATTCCAGAGAACCAAGGAAGAGTGGCTTATTCTTAGTGAATAATACATGTGAACCTCAGGCATCAGCTGTCAAGAGTTTTCTCCATCAAAAAAAAATAAAACAGCAAACAGACCTACAATTGGCCATCTTACTGTTACTGGGGAGGAATGGAGTTCAGTCTAAGAAAGACAATCCTCGTGAAGAATTGACCAAACCACATGGTTTCAGGCAACTGCGTCTACTGTCGAGTCAGCAGCTTGTGCAAGAAATCGTGCCAACGACTTTGAAAAATCAATGACACTTAAATAGCAAAACACAACAAATCACTTGGATCATGGGCATCTGGGCATCTGTGCATCGATATAGACCGATGGCTGGCTGCACTGTTTGGCTGAGCCGCCGAAAAACAGGCAGGAGGGTTTTGTAGATGCCCGCATGTCTTCTATTTTGTTTTTCGGCAGCACACACTTGTTTTGACAAAAAAAAAAAAAAAAAAAAAAAAAAAAAAAACTCACAGCCGCAGGAGAACTATGAGGCATGTCAGGTAAACACAAACAGCTCCTTCACTGCAGAGATCCTGCTCAGGACTCTGGAGGGGCAAAAGAAAACATTGTTGCAAGGTGTGTAGAGGTGCCACGAGGCCTCTCCTGGCACCCACACCTCTCTGCCTTCTGGATGGCTGGCTAGGGACCGGCCGCCCCGCTATCTGTACAGACAGGAGTACTTCAACAGCCTGCATTATTTAACGGATGGGATCTGTGCTGATAAGTTCCATGTATTTGGGTTCCTTTGGGTCACTTCTGTCAGCCTGTACCTGTGCAAAGTAAACTGAGGGGATGACAACTGTAGTGTTGAACATGCAAGGCTTTATTATGAGAAGAATACCTCATCAGCAGCGATGTCTAAGCCACTCAGCACTTTTGGCACTTACATGTTTTCTTCTTTTTTTTTAACAATATTACAGGGTTTAAAGACACCTTCAGTGCAGATAATCCTCCAAGCAGCTGAGAGTACACTGTGATCACTGCCGCTCTGCAATTAAAAAGGTCAGTTCACACAAATAGCTAAAAACATTTTTACAGTGCACCCTTTAGTGGTCATGTTTAGTTCCTGCTCAGGTTTTTAAATAACCACCGAGTCTTCTGCTGACCTCACAAAAAGGAGGTACAAAGGAATTTTGTTTGTGGTGCTCATACATTTTTGGAAAGAGCTCAAAGGGCAGGGTTTCTGGGTTTGTCACAATTCACAGACCTTGTGTTGTGGGGAACAGTTTTCATCCAAAACCATTATATATTCCAAAAAAGGTATAATAAAAGTATTTAAGTGCCCAGAGGTCTGTGGACTATCCAGATTAGCCGGGACACATTTTTCCCCCAGTACACTTTAGGGTATGGTTGAAAAATGTTTATAAAAAGAGGGTGAACTGACCTTAATAAACAATCACTTTCCTGCTAACACCATGCCAACGTGTGAGGCACAAAAACAAACAATTTAAGCCTTCCCCTACATGGAATATATTAAATCACATTATAAATGCAAAGTTGTGTTCACTGTCATGTCATAAAAAGAAGCAATCCAATATTTGTGTCAGTTTCCTCGATTTTGAGTTGTAAGTGCAGGGATATTCATTTACACGACTCTCTAGAGGTTTGTATGCAGGGCTGGACTTAACATTTCCAGCTTTACATAATACACGTACACAGCAAATGACTCTTCTTTACACTTCTCTATACCTTACACCAACTTGTTCCCCTCCAATCTTAACACAACAAGTTGTACAAGGATGGACTACGTAACCGTAAAACTTCATATAATGTCATCCAATATGCCTGGCCAAATTTTTTTTTCAATTGTATAACTTTGAATTCGGCTAGCTTTTCAGAAATATTTACAGAAACAGATGTGAGGTTATATTGGGTCCAAGAGGCAAGAAATCAACAGGAACAGATAAGAAAGGTTTCAGTGCGGGCCTGGACGGTTCTAATCACATACATGAATGGGGAATACATTCGCACTCACAACGAAGAAATAAATGTACAACATTTCAAACAGTGGTACAAAACATACTTAAATACATATAAAAACATGCATAGTTTCAAATATAGTAAAAAAAATGCAAGGAATTTAACATGCTTGAAACCCTTGAGTGCTTGTTCCTAAGCATAATTTGCACAACATCAAAAACATGCATTCATTTTCTTATACAGGGACATGCATAGTTGAAAGAAAAAAACTGACAAACCAGAAACACACAGAGCAAAGATTCAACTAAGAAAGAAGAACAGTGCAAACATTGATACGAGGTCCAATATGTACCTGGTGTAACATTGGGTTTTATAGGACCAAGTCCAGCATGTGGAGTTCTTATAAAGGGTTAAGTGCAATCGGATTACAAGTCTGTCAAATCCCAATTTAGGGAAACTGACTCCTGTGAAACATTTTTGGGACCTCGGCAAAGCGCTTGTGTTCTGGACCATTCTTGGTATGCCATTCATGGAGGGTCATTTTTGGAGTGTCGTTTCCAAACCGTGTCTGGTAGTTCCTACAAGTAAGCACAGATCCAGAGCCACATATTTCACGTTGGCTAAAACAGGACTTACTTAGGACTCTTTTAAATCCACACCTCTTCATACCTACAAGGAAACAAAGCGAGAATGCCGTACCTGCGTGTGAGATCAGAGGGATGCTGCCACCGTCTTCCATCAGTGCCTGGTTTCTGGTCAGCCACGTGGGTCATCAAGGTCATCAGCTCAGTCATGACATCTTTAGGAAACAAAATTCATTTTTATCTATACCGTTTATATATTTATATTCTTGCATTGCTACGTAAACTTCCATTACCGGCCAGCCTACCTTGATTATCTCCTTTATGCTCTTTCATGTGTCTGGTGACTGACTGGACATACAGCTGCTTCTCACGCTCCCAGTCCCCCTTCTTGTCAAAGATCGCCGGCCTGAAAGAGACATAACCTCTATACAACAATACTTAACCAAAGTCAGCCCTACAAGGCATCGTATGCTTAAGACAGCAACCTAGGAGTATAGTGAAAAGTAAATATGCTCAGTGACTATGGGCCTATTGAAACAGAGAGGCAGATATGTAAAGAA
The DNA here is from genome assembly GCF_027596085.1 of Anoplopoma fimbria. Taxonomy (NCBI): domain Eukaryota; kingdom Metazoa; phylum Chordata; class Actinopteri; order Perciformes; family Anoplopomatidae; genus Anoplopoma; species Anoplopoma fimbria. The sequence continues at coordinate 16,678,184 of NC_072463.1, forward strand.
AATATGAGACTTTTATCAAGCATAGACATAGTTGTTCTTCCAACCATTAAGCCACAGCACAAAACTTCCACATTGTGTTTTATGTGGTCACGCTGCTCCCCCTAGTCATGACGGAGGCTACTACAGTACCTTTGAATCCTGGCACTGCTAACACATTTGGCAGTCTCTGGGACTCTGTCCTCATCTGGGCGCGGCACGTTGGGCCTAGCGGTCTGCTCTGACAGAGGACACGCGCTGCTGTTTTACCGCTGGAGGTCTGCTGACTGAGAGCCACAACAACTGATTTCACCTTTAAAAAGAAAAAAAAAAAAAGCACACAAGTTGTGTATGTGAACATACAGTTTGCACACTACAAATTGCACCAAATGACCTCAGTAAAACTAAACTAAATATAGAATAAAACATGACTGCATGTACTCAGGGTCACATCATCAGCTTACCTTAACTTGGAGGGGTAATGTAGTCTCATAAGAAGTGTCTAAAGTGTCGTCCTCTCCAGCAAGTGCGGCTTGAGAAATGGATGACTCAAATATGGGGGAACCAATGTTCCATGCCTCTTCAACATCACCTTCTAAAGGCTCTACATGAGAGGTATGAGACTCCAACACTGGCCCGCTCACAATAGGAGACACATTGTATTGAAATGTGTTTCTACTTGGACTTTGGCAGCTCTCTACATTGCCATAGGGATTGAGACACAAGATGTCTTCAACATCACAGTCAAAGGCAGGTGCAAGGTTTAAGAGGACCTTCTGACACACCAAACGGTCTGGTACGGACCCCTTATCAACGCCTGGCTCTGCTGAGGACCCACATGCCACATGCTCCAAGTGTAGCTGGGAACCGGCACTTTCTATTACTTCACGCCTGACAGTTTTTGTCTCATCCAACAATTCGGGACTAGAGATGGAAAAAGGTGACACTGAGTCCTCTGTTGCAGGAGGGCTGCAGTAGTCCATGAAACACCCAAGGTCCGGCGACAAATCCTGTGGACTGCAGTCCTTTTTTGCTGGAGTCTCATAGCCATCATCAGAGCTTGAAAACTCCAATTTTCTTTTGTTGGCACAAATATTTACCACTTCAATTTTAAAATTTATAAAAGGGTTTGAGGACTTGATCTGTTGGAGACCGGCCTCTTGCTCACTGAAGATCATCCTAGAATATATAGACAGAGGTTTCAAGGGCTTTCCCAGTTCAAGCCCATTGAAAACGTTGTTTGTCGGGGTTTGTGTATTTTTATCCATGTCTGTTGAAAAGAAGAAAGCACATACATCATACCATCAGTTAACTCCCAACAATAATACTCTAAATATGTTATTTTAATTGTGAATTGAAATATGTTTAGCTCAATAAAAAAAAATAAAAAAACTCATGATCAAGACTTTCAATAAAAACTAAAAAAAAAAGAGACATATATATTTTTTCTTTATATCCATAATCCTACATAAGTAGAAGCAAATTACTAACTTAAACCAAATCCCTAAAACACACACACACACACACACACACACACACACACACACACACACACACACACACACACACACACAAGAGAATGCATTTGAAATTTTAAAAATAAACAAAGAGCAAATAGTTTCCAAAGTCACCAGCTGGGTCAGGGTGGTGTACGTGCACGGATGTAACATGTGGCTGTGTTTCCTCTGCGGCTCATCTTAAATGGCGGACTCTTCAAACGCACCAGTGAGCGCGCGTCTAGGGTGGCGCACTGATGAAGCCACCACATGTTCATGAACCTTCCTAATAAAGGCCAACTGTGAGCCCAGCACACCGAGCACCCATGCTCCGCCAACGCGCGTGCGTGTGCGTGTGTGTGTGTGTGTGTGTGTGTGTGCGTGTGTGTTGCACGGACTCACCTCTTGTCCAAAATCAGCCAACTGAAAACTACAACTACCTGTAAACTACAACTACCTGCTGCTCGTCACCCAAGTGTCAATCTCTCTCGGCCGCGCGCACCAGAGCTTGATACAAGAGCGTGAACGCGCGGGTTAAATAGGGCGCTGTTCAAGGTCAACGTTCTATTTTCAGCCATGCACCCCCTAACCAGCGCCTTAGGGTGAAATAAAGATGTAACACACAGCGCTCTGCCATCAGTGTCTGATTTATTAAACTGTCAACACTGAAGATTGCATCGTTGCATTGAATTCAGTTTATGAACTTACACTTATATTGTATTGAATATTTATTAAATAACTACTTTTAAAGTTATTTTTGAATGGATGCTAATTTTAAATATATATTTTTTTAAATCTCACGTACCCCCATTTGAGAACCACTGCTCTAATGAAAGGTGACTGACAACCAGTTCTCACTATAAGAGTTTAGGAGGGCATCTGTGGTTGTCTGCTCTTATGAGGCAAAGAAAGTAGTCTAGCGAATGCAATTGGTGGTGAACTAAACATATTTCCAATAAATAGGTAATGTTTATGAGAGTATATTAATTATCTTAACTAGAAGACAGACTACAGGTCTGTTCCACTATGGTCGCTGGGATGAACAACTGTAATAATGTTTTTATCCGGTAGTTTTATTCATTTTATCCTCCTTATTTTATTGCATCTTACTCTGCTTATTACTTTTGGACTCACATCAATGCTGCACCTTTGGGTTGGAGCAAGCACACTTTGACTTGGTTCAGGCTTGGTGAATGTTGATGATTCCTTGTACAATATCCCAGTTAGACTTGGTTCACCCGGATATTGAGGCCTTCACATGTTTTGTTCAAAAATGAAGAACAAAAATACCACGGGTGAGCCTGATCCTGATATGCACAGAGTTTGAAACCACTGTAGAACCGAACTTTTCTGCTTTCTGTGCTTGTATTTGTGATGGGGGAACCAACACTTCACAATATGATCTAATGATAACATATACCCAGTTTATTAAGGCAAACAGACTCTGCATGCAAAGATCAAAGGGCACTTAAGAGGTCTATTAAAATTACACTGACAGCAGATAGCAATGCAGCCTCTCACACTGCAATACAAATCTATCTCACACTCATTGTATTAATTGATCTTCTATTGCTCTACTATTAAAACGGTTTAAGTCACAACAATTACAATGGAACATATTTCCACTTACCCACCCAGGTTTTATTTACTGGGGACTTGAGGTTTATGCAGACACCCCAGCACAGTGGAGGTAAATAAAACTGGAATCTGTCCAGATGTGGGGCTGATGATTATCTGGAGTAACCAGGACATTGATACTGTTGACATTTTGTATTAGGGAAAAAGTTTAACTGTGATGTTGATGAGTCAATGAGAAACAGTGAATTACACCCACGCCCAGGTTCACAAATGAATAGGTGTTTCAAAATTATGAAAGTGGTGTAAAAGCGCAATTCATAAATCCTTATAGCTTTTAAGTCTGAGACACACTGGTAGTCCAGAGGACTCCTTAGTCACCAAGACCTACTCGTTATTCTACTTCTCTTCTAAAACAGTTATAATTGAATGCCCCATTACAGCTACATGTGCCACTTCATTGAGATTATAGATTTATGGTGCTATCATTCAGCCCTACTCTCACACTCTCACCTCAGTAGTTCATCCGACTTTATCCATTTCTATGATAAGTCTCAAAGAAGGCCGTCTCAGTGTAGTTCTCTTAATGTTTCTGGTACAGCTCATTTTCATATGTTGACCTGCGCCTGGTTTCTCTTTTATGTGTCTGGGGACTGCCCCCGAAGCTTCTATTCCACCTCTCTGTCAAGGATGACTGGCCTGGAACACAAACACTAGTGCAGTAATCTACTATAGACACAAATATGAAATGTAACAGGAAATATACAGTCATCTAGAATACTCAGTGATTTTTATCAGTTTTTTGTTTGATACACATCTTTAGTAATCTTTTTTTCAGACACACTTTTAAAATGTGTAAATGGTCTTGTCACACAGAGATGGGGCAACTAAAGAAATGACAAGTGCTCTCATCACGGCAGTTGACAGACTTCTCCATTTCAGTGTAGTGTAACATGAAAAATCCTGCTTTCACTAAGGTAGATTTTGAAAGACAATCTGTACTCTGCTCCTTTTGGGAAGGCAAATAATCACTTTGAAGAGCATGAGAGAATCTTCCATACGTTTTAGATTTAAACTCAGAAATGATCACAGTAAGTCAGGCTTAGTGTCCATATGTGTCTCAGTGGGTGTTACTTAGTGTAACCTATAGTTACTTTAAGTCCCGCAGGATTCCAGGTGAGAGATCAGTTGTATTGAAGTCAAACTACATCACAGCTCCGACTCACATCACCGACTGACAGAGAGACTGAGACCTTTAATGATTTAAAATGAAGTCTCTTTTCAAACTTGTGCATGTTGGCCTAAAGGTAAGATCAGGGTCAAGATACATTTGTAAACGCACGTGATGGGCTCCGTTTTTAGACTTTCTTAAAAGCTTTGATTTCTTTTCTTTTTTGGCGAGTGGATATTCAATGCTGCTTAACTATTGTTTCCTGCGAGTCAGGCTGCACAGTGTACGACTTCCTACTCTGCTTATCTCTAGCGCACACACGAAAAGACACAAACACACAAACACACACACACACACACACACACACACACGTTCAAGAATTCCAAATCCACACTCGCATGACTTCTGAATAACAATCTCCCAACGGAGTTTGGACTAGATTTCCCCAAAGGTTAACCTCTTTGTGTTTGATAAATCACAAAGATATCACTATTGTCTTGGCCACTATTGTACAACACCCATCATGCTTCCTTTTTTTGAAGGGTTCACATAATAGCAACCCACAACTGAAGGATAATTAGCTCTTATCCAAACAAAACATCACTCTACCTCATCCAGACCAAGCACAGTCTTTGGCTCAGCATGTAGTTGACTAAAATGCCATCTTGATCTCTATGTAAATACCCAAATAGGGATTCCTCATCTGCTGCATTTATTCACAGACAACCACAGCTGATGAATTGACCGGAAAGCAAAACTTCCTCTTTCACTTGCTGACGACAATCAAAACAACTGGTAGCGTTTTTTAATGCAAAACAGTGTGCCATGATTTTCAATGAATGATTCCATAATAAAAATTTCATAAAGCAGACAGAGTAAACAGGACGTATAATTCATGAATAAAAGACATACAATGACTGGACAAAACCACCTCATAATCCAATACAACTATATCGTGACTATATCTCGCTCAATAAACAAAATGTATTTGATAGAAATGTACATTATTGTATCCAAACCCTGTAGCGTATTAAAATAAAATTTAAAACATTTTTATATACTTTGGCATATAAATATTCTAATTATATTTTATATTATGTTATCCAGTATGAACATTCCTAAGAATTTATACCATATCCATCTATTTCTATCAATCTATGGTTATCTGTCGGTCCATCTATCCATCTATATCTATGTATCATAAATACAGGCCTGCTTAAAACCGTCTGTATTTCTCTGTGCAGGGAATGACTGAGATATGTCGTCTTCAGATAGACATTAAGAGGAGTTGCTGTAAGGCTTCCGTACGCTTCTCTTAGCTCTCACAGCTTTGGTTAACACTGACAACAATAAGGGGGACCTGTCTGGACCCTTATAGGACACTGCATTGATACTTGGCTTTGGTCCTTAAAAAGTGCACTTGAAGCAATATGAGTCCACCTGCTTCCTCAGCCTCAAGAACTACTCATCTGTGAATCAATACATAACAGTCAATTATTATAAAGGCTGAGACTGTTAAAATACTGTTTGTTTGCGACACGTGCTACCGAGCTGAAATTGTGCTTTGTCAGACATAACAGAAGTTTGAGCGCACCAAATATAAGACTGATAAAAGGCCACTTGTGGACAATATTAGCGAGGGACAATTATTAAAGACAACTGTGGTGGATCGTGTCTTAATGAGTTGAAGCAGCCAAAGAACTGATGGCCAATAGATGTTTCAGCTACTAACACAGTCCTTGGTAACAGTAACATGTTTGACACTCTGACTTGAATTAATAACACAAATCAGATATCTCAAATATGGAGGCACATTCTAAGTTACTAAAAATGTATCAAGTTATGACACGCTCGACCAAATGAAAAGAGAAATGAGGAATGTCTTTCTACGCGTTCCCCGCCTTCACTTCAGCAGCTCTTGGGTCCCCGTCTACACCATCACAGCAGACTAAATTATTTGGTTGGCTCAAGCTGAATTTCCTATCAAGAAGAAATAAAATGATCACTCAAACCTTGCCTGATGAGTGCAATGCATGCCATTTAAATACTGTGATAAAAAAAGGTACCTGTTTTTTTTATGTTTGAATTTGTAAAACAGGAAACCAAGGAGCCCCAACAGCAAGACAGCAAAAACAGGAACACAAACAGCAGTAGCCACGCCTGTCAGGAGAAAAGAGAGTTTATATTACAACAGACAACATTGATGTCACCTCACATTAACAACGTCTCAGGTTTGGGCTGCGAAAGACAAATAGCAAGAGACTTATCAAACATCTGCATAGATTACCTACCTTTTGGTTTCGGAGACCTCATGAGGATTTTTACAGTGCAGTTGGCTGTAAAAACAAGACATCCTTACATCAGAACGTTAGATAAATTGAAACACACGTTTCTCCTCAAAACAAAATGTATGAGAACACGATTAATATCTAAGGTACAACTGGATGAGACAATCTGACACAAGGTAAAGGGTAGAACAAAGTGACAATATGAGTTTAAAATACCCTTCACAGACAGAGTCAAGACTGACAGGAAAAGATACTCACGCTGACAGTGAGTCCTGTAACCGATCCCCTATGGAGAAGAAACAAAGGGGCAATACAGGGAGTTTATTATTGACAGAAAGACGACATTTTAAATAAATATATGCAGCTTTATGTTTTTAGTAGCTTTGATGTCAAAGTTTTTACAGCTTATCCATGGGGCCATTATCTGACTCCCAAAGGACAATAAACCTAACTTTTCAATCCCTTAAACACACAATATAATTTGGACTGAAACAGTTTGCCTCGTAGAATTCAGAAAATGATGAGTGAATTGCTGTATTTCTTTTCCCATCACTTATATTTTTGCATAATAATAGCTTATCTAACGAGCCTCCCAGTGTGCAGTGCTATTTTTTTGTACGGTAAAAAGAGTAATACCTCTGAGATGCAGCTTTGTGTGAAGGTGATATTGTCCAAGCATTTTGAGGTGATGAGCTCGTTGATGCTGTGTCTCACCACCATATCAGGGTTGATCCCAATGTGATTTGCAAGCACATGTTTCTAAAGTCAATATGGAGAGGGGGGAAACACATCAGTCTGTTACACAAACCATACAACCCTCAGGTACATGTCTGAACCAGGGAGGCTTCAGTTTTATGTTAATCCAAACAAGCTCAGCCATCAAACTGCAAGTAACTGATCATTTATTGTGAGTCATATATTTATCAGAAAACTATTATAGCTCGTCTAACTTACACCGTCCGCCCAAGAGAACTCGCAGTCGGATCCACTGACATTTGTGACACGAGGGACGTCTGAGATGCTGTACACTGTTTGCTCAGAAGACAGTGAGTATGGAGAGGCAGTGCAGTCAATGCTCCATGCCATTTCAAGTTGGAGAAAGCCGACTGGGGACAAACAAAAAAAATACACCAGTAGAAGCATGAGCAGGTTACAAAATGCTCTAATATATTAACTGACATAGCAAACATGCACAGAGAGTAGTCATGCCAACACTGCCACTTAAATGATAAACATCAATAATCCATTTATAGTTGTGCTGCCCCAGATCTCTTTCTTTTTATTTACATTTAAATTGAAACGTGGCTTTTGAATTATTCTGAAATACACATGGGACTATACCATTCAAAACACGCAATGCTTTATCTACTGCACAGTAACAAACTCTATCTAGATTGTCAAGATTGTCATTGTATGTGTATTTATTGTCTGTGTCTGTGTAGTTGAGCTGCTGCAACACTCGAATTTCCCCATGGGGATCAATAAAGGAATATAATAATAATAATAATAATAATAATAATAAGTGCTGGAGCGTCTAGTTGCTTTTTCAACCCCTCTTCTGCCCCTAGTGGTCACAAGCGGTACAACCCGCGTCAGTGGGTGTAGGGGAGTGTACTCTCATGCCGGGTGAGTCAGTGTATTTGCGGTGTTATCTGTGGATTTGCAGGTCATCTGTGGTTGTTGTCGGAAGCTACGGCCCACAGCAGCGTGTTACTGTCCGCTTATACATCGAGATAATCCTTTACAAAGGGTCTCTACATTATGAATGAACTTTAAATAGAAAACACGTATAACACAAACACCTCGTCTTCCATAGACGTTTTCTTGACATATTACAGGTAAAATAATCAGAGCATATATTCAGAGAATATTAAAAAAAAAAAAAAAAAAAAAAAAAAAAAAAAAAAAAAACAGCGCTAAATGCTGGCTGAGGGCTACCAAACGGAATTTCGTTGTATCACTACAATGACAATAAAAAACCTCTGTATCCTTTAAATCATATTGATCTGTGACGCGCGTCTCTTTCGGCGCACCGAGAGACTCCAACTTCAACCACTACTGAAGTCAGAAGTTATAAAGTGATCAGACAAACGTTGAACACTCACGTCTTTGCATTCTTTTGATGAGCAGGTCACAGGTTTTTGGTTTTAATCAAATTAAGCTTTAAAAACTACTCACAGGCACAGAAGCAGCACACCGCGGGCTGCATCCTCTCCGCTGCTGCTGGTTTGTATCAGACAGTCAATATGAGACCATTTAGCCGCAAACTTCCGGATTTACAGCATAACTTGTGACCTTTTTGAAGCACTTTAATCCTGTTCCTCCTCTTCCTGTGCCTTCCCCTCAGGTCTTGGCTTTGTGTAGTTTAGATTATGTTTGTTGTTCAGTTTTACAAGATATTCTTAGATTTTAAATGAATTCATTTATTTTATTTATTTGTTTTTAAGCGTTTTATTATTATTATATTTGATTATTGTGATTGTTTTTACCCTGTACAGCACCTTGAGATTTCATTGTATTTTAAAATGTGCTATATAAATAAAATCCATTATTATTATTATTATTATTATTATTATTATTATTATTATTACACTTGTTGTGGCAGTCCTAAACAGGAAACTAAACGCCGTCTTGTCTGGGTTCATAACATCATCCGTTTCACTGAATCCAGCAAGCCCCATCGGCTGCTTCACTACAGCTGTATGGACCGAAAATAAACTATTTTACTGTGATTTAATTGCAATAAATGTACAAAAAGGGACGCCGAAATAACAACATAATGATGGTTGTTTTGAAAAAAAGTCTGTTTTGTTAGTTCTCTCTGCAAGACGACAAGGAAATCACTAATTAAAATGCTTGTTTTGTGAACGGAGCTCGGGTCGACTGGTGCTGGACTTTGCTTTCTATGTAAACTAAACGCGCGCTTCAGCATAGTGAAGTACATTGTTCTATGTCACCAAATTTGACCTGAAGAAGCGTGCAATATAATATTGTAGTGTCATCAACACACATCCTTCCACACAACCAGGCATGGGGAAGTGGAGGGTGAGGGGTGGAAGGGTGTGTCTGCCGCTCCCACTGATCTTGATTTCTTCAGCAAGACTCATCTTTATCTGACTTAAATCTGACTTACCTTTCATGTGACTTAATTACTTCACACTTATTTACTTCACCTTTATACATTCTGCACTGACCTCAATACACCAAAAGCCTCCCAACACATCCTCAACAAAAGTTGCTAAAATATAATGGACATATTTATGATGAGGAACAACCCATAGGCCCACTGTACACTGTGGATGGGGTTTGTGTGCATTACTTAAACCATGTAGGCCTCCTACAGCTTGATTAAGAAGCATGTTAAGACTTTGTTATAAGAGTATAAATCATGAACTTAAATGATGCATGTCTGGCGATGATTTCATTTCAGACCCATGCATTTGCTCAGCCTCTCTGAAAGCACAACAGTACCTATTCTCATAGAAATATATATATATATATATATATATATATATATATATATATATATATATATATATATATATATATATATATATATATATATATATCGGTTTTTTTATCAAACTGTTTGTCAGATACCCATATTTACATTCACATACACTTTGCCCCCTGCTTCTGTCTTCTGAGCTGCACATTTGTTAGTGTTAAAACAGTTTTGAACCCAGTTAGACTGAAACATCTGAGCTGTGGTGGCAGCAGTTGATATTGGCAACTGGAAAAGCTGAAAAAAGCCAGACAGGCAGATGATAATGGCTCTCTGCTCGATAGCTAAATAATATAAAATACGGCAATAACAATTCATCACAGCAAACTCACAGTGTGGTTATTTGAATGTCATAGTCAAACAAATATGTCAGTAACTTTGAAGGATGAAATCAACAAACACAACTATGTTTTCCTTCAAACAGATATCTGGCCTCTGGCTGGAGAGGAAACTTGTCAATCTGAAAGATATCAAACAAGGCAAATCCAACTGAAATACAAACTTCACATGCGCCTAACACAAAGTGTTGGCTATGACTTGATTTCAAGGTAACAGATAATTGTTTCTGTCTTAATGCTGGCCTGTTTCAGAGTCAAAGTCCCCCAGCTGCAAACCTCCTAAGCCTGGACACCTGATCGTTATCACAACAAATATTATAATAGCATTTCTAATGTTCATCATTACATAAACATAATGACTAACAAATTCCATTAAAATAAATAACTCTATTGTTATCTTTACCGACACCAGTTTTATTACCACTGCTTGAAACACAAACCCATTACAGCTAGTGCTTCTACTACAACAAAGGATGCCACTAATATCATTACTGCTACCACACAATTATAAGATGGCTTTATCATTGACTGTATATCATTGAGATACAGTTAACCTGTTTATTTATTTCATGTGTATATTTGCTTTTTGAACCTTATTGATAATCTGAATTGTTTATATTTAGTTTTATCTGCACTCTAGCACTCTCTATTTAGCACTTTAGATTAGCCACAGCTTGTCCAACTGATACATTTGTTTGTAAATGCCATGCCCTATCAAAGTAAAATCAAAGGCCCTATCAAAGTAAAATCAAAGGCCCTATCAAAGTAAAATCAAAGGCCCTATCAAAGCGAATATCAAACATGGGCCCTTGAATCATAATATAAAATGACATTTAACAAGACAGAATATCTTCTTTATATCGCCCGACACTTTAAGTTCTTCTACTAGTTATTGGTAAATGTACTAACCCTGCTGCTGAGAAGGAAGCAGGGCCCCTAAAAGCTACTAATAGTTAGTGTTAACAGTGTTACATCCCGGCTCTCAGGCTGCAACATGAAGGAGAAAAGACGGGGGTATATCTAATAAATAGGTACATTTATTTAACAAATCACAATAACTAAACAAAGCCAACAAAACAGCAGCTGGGTCAGCCAAGGAAAAGCCCCCGGAGGAGAGAGCCGCCCTCCCTGTTCAGGTGCTGAGTCATTATGACTGGGACTCTACGATGCTCAGGTGTGACTCATCAGCAGCAATCAACAACCTGAAAGACAAAGAACCAGCAAACAGGACACAGAGCCCTACTGGAAAGGAGGGGTCATCACACATACCGACAGCTCTAACATTTATTTTCCAACGAGATACGGATTTTAAATATACAGATTTCATACAAACCGGTTGTAGTGCATTCCCCAGCCAGCCAACCAATCTCCGCTCTGCAACCCAGCAACTCCAACGAGTGGAGAAGCATTTAAGAGTGAGGGCAGAGAAGGAAGGCCAGAGAGATTCCTCAGTGATATGGTACAGCACAGATTTAAAAACAAGTTTTCTTGGGAGGGCCGGTCCTTGCATGGAGATGCAAGAACGAATGGTGAACACACAGAACTGGAATTTCCATAATTACCAGCTACCAGAACACACGGAACTGAACTATCGTAAGCGTTAACACAAGTAGCAACCACAAGTTCCTCTAACACAAGGCTCAGTAAAACTCAGTGAATGAGAGAAACGCCAGCTTTCCTCTCTGCGAGATCGCGTGTTAATCCGCATCATAGTAGTGACTGGAACCTGCTTCACCCCCGGTGTGTGAAGGAGAGGTACCGCAGGTCCTTCCTTCCTGCTGCTGTCAGGTTGCACAATGAACTCTGCTCCCAGCAGACCACATGACACATGACAATAAAAACATGACAATAAAAACCTGTACAATACATTACACTGTGCAATAATAGTTAAAATAGTTTTTTCTGTCTGTAAATATTATATTTCAGTTATTGTTGTTTTTCTACTGTTTTTATTGCTTATTTATAATACTTGGTTTTTTTTTTATCTTGTCTTTCTTTACTATGTCTCTTGTGTGCACTTTACTCTATGCTGCTGTAAGCCTGCAAATTTCCCCGCTGCGGGACTAATAAAGGATTATCTTATCTCTTATCTTATCTTAAAAAGAAGCTAAAGCCAGCTTTCTCTGGAGGCCGTCGGGAGGAGGAAGACTCTATTGGATTTATGTTGCTCTGTCTGATGTATGGACATCAATAATAATCAATAATCCAGAACTTCCTCAACGGGTTTAAGTTACAATTTGAAATGAATTAAAGTGGCTTCACCTTCGGTTTGTTATGGCAGACAAGGGGGATAATATACGCATACAGTCTGCCAAGACCCATAGCAGTGAGGGTTTGATTCTTAAATAGGTTCACTAAACATTGTGGTATTGTGATTTACAAGGGTTATTCTCCGTGGCATTGCAGCCAGAGGCTTCGACACTTTCTTAAATCTCGATCACAAAAACCCAAACACGACACAGAACGTTCGAGTCTCGTCCAGAAACAGCGGGTAATGTTGGCAGCCATTGTTGAACACGCGACAGACTGGGAAATCGACCTCTGCACACCTGTGACCCCGATATTTAGCACACCTGTTTCTCATTGGTTGAAACAGTCACGCCATGTTAATGTTTGCATTTATTCACAGACACCCACAGCTGATGACTAGAAAGCTTTCACACAACTCTTCTTTTCAAACGGTATCATTTTTTAATGCAAAACAATGTGCCATGATTTTAAATGATTGATCCATAATACAAATATCATAAAGCAGACAGAGTAAACAGGATGTATAATTCATGAATAAAAGACATACAATGACTGGACAAAACCACCTCACAATCCAATACAACTATATCGTCACTATATTTCGCTCAATAAACTAAATGTATTGTATAGAATTACATTGTACACATTATTGTATCCAAACCCTGTAGCGTATTGAAATATAAAACATTAAAAAAGAATTTGGCATATAAATATTCTAATTATATTCTATATTTTGTGTGATATCCAGTATGAACATCTATATCTATGTATCATAAATACAGGCCTGCTTGAAACCGTCTGTATTTCTCTGTGCAGGGAATGACTGAGATATGTCGTCTTCAGATAGACATTAAGAGGAGTTGCTGTAAGGCTTCCGTACGCTTCTCTTAGCTCTCACAGCTTTGGTTAACACTGACAACAATAAGGGGGACCTGTCTGGACCCTTATAGGACACTGCATTGATACTTGGCTTTGGTCCTTAAAAAGTGCACTTGAAGCAATATGAGTCCACCTGCTTCCTCAGCCTCAAGAACTACTCATCTGTGAATCAATACATAACAGTCAATTATTATAAAGGCTGAGACTGTTAAAATACTGTTTGTTTGCAACACGTGCTACCGAGCTGAAATTGTGCTTTGTCAGACATAACAGAAGTTTGAGCGCACCAAATATAAGACTGATAAAAGGCCACTTGTGGACAATATTAGCGAGGGACAATTATTAAAGACAACAGTGGTGGATCGTGTCTTAATGAGTTGAAGCAGCCAAAGAACTGATGGCCAATAGATGTTTCAGCTACTAACACAGTCCTTGGTGACAGTAACATGTTTGACACTCTGACTTGAATGAATAACACAAATCAGATATCTCAAATATGGAGGCACATTCTAAGTTACTAAAAATGTATCAAGTTATGACACGCTCGACCAAATGAAAAGAGAAATGAGGAATGTCTTTCTACGCGTTCCCCGCCTTCACTTCAGCAGCTCTTGGGTCCCCGTCTACACCATCACAGCAGACTAAATTATTTGGTTGGCTCCAGCTGAATTTCCTATCAAGAAAAATAAATTACTCAAACCTTGCCTGATGAGTGCAATGCATGCTATTTAAATACTGTTATCAAAAAGGTACCTTTTTTTTTATGTTTGAGTTTGTAAAACAGGCAGACACAGAGGAGCCCCAACAGCAAGACAGCAAAAATAGGAACACAAACAGCAGTAGCCACGCCTGTCAGGAGAAAAGAGAGTTTGACAGTTAATATTACAACAGACAACATTTTATTTGACCTCAAAAGTCTAGTTGTTCATTTATATAGCATATATATCATGATAAATGGCTTTTTTGTTGTTCACTACAATTCATGCATAATTGAGACAACTTTTCACACTTTAAAGAACATCATTATCTGACAAAATGTGGGAGGAGAATGGGCATAGTGCATTTTCTAAGCATACATGTACTGTATATGAATGAATAAATCCCCCCATTGATGCTGCAATTTACTGTTAAATTCATAAATGAGTTGGTCAGGCAGGGCGCCCTCATGTTGTCACAGGTTTGATCCCCCTGCCACACTGTAACTGGTGATAAGAGTAACATATGTTTACAAAAGGTAAGACCAGCGTTTCTGAGGCCTCAGGCAGAAATCTGCGAAATCTGCGAAAATCTAGGGGTCATTTTTGACAAATCCTTGTCGTTTGACTGGCATGTTAAACAGCTGTCCAAAACTAGTTTTTTCCACCTCAGAAACATTGGTAAACTGAGATCTCTTGTATCACAATCTGAACTGGAGATGCTCCTACATTATTTCCTCCCACATTGACTACTGTAACGCCCTATTTTCAGTACATCTGCACTTAATCGTTTACAGTCAATCCAGAATGACCACTACACGGTCAGACTCCGTCATATGTAGCAGAACTTCTTCACCCCCGTTTATCAGCCCGCACTCTACGGTCAAACAACTTGAATTTGCTTTCGGTACCACGCACTCGCCTTAGGACCCGTGGTGACCGAGCCTTTGAGGCAGTAGCTCCAAAACTATGGAACGCTCTGCTAGTGCACCTACGGTTATCTGAATCTGTGACTTCTTTCAAATGCCTTCTTAGAAAGGCCTTTGTATAAAGCTCATGCTCCAGGTCTGCTTTTAACTTCTGTTTTTATTGTTTATTGACTGTCTTTTGTACCTTTTTAACACGCTTTAATGTTTTATGTCTTGTTTTTATTGATTTGTTTTTGTTTTCTTGCTTGACTGTTATTCCGCTGCTGTTAAGAACTTTGTGACCCCTGTCTGTGAAAAGCGCTTTGTAAAGCGATTATTATCATTATTATTTTTTTATTTTTTATTTTTATTTGCTTTAGGAAAAAGCCAACATAGCATACCAACTTGGACTCCCTCAAGCTCAGACTTAAACAGGAAGTATTGAGCATTATTGCTCAATGTGCGCATTGATGTCACCTCACATTAACAACGTCTCAGGTTTGGGCTGCGAAAGACAAATAGCAAGAGACTCATCAAACATCTGCATAGATTACCTACCTTTTGGTTTCGGAGACCTCATGAGGATTTTTACAGTGCAGTTGGCTGTAAAAACAAGACATCCTTACATCAGAACGTTAGATAAATTGAAACACACGTTTCTCCTCAAAACAAAATGTATGAGAACACGATTAATATCTAAGGTACAACTGGATGAGACAATCTGACACAAGGTAAAGGGTAGCACTTAACCCTTCACAGACAAAGTTAAGACTGACAGGAAAAGATACTCACGCTTACAGTGAGTCCTGTAACCGATCCCCTATGGAGAAGAAACAAAGGGGCAATACAGGGAGTTTATTATTGACAGAAAGACGACATGTATTTTTGCATAATAATAGCTTATCTAACGAGCCTCCCAGTGTGCAGTGCTATTTTTTTGTACGGTAAAAAGAGTAATACCTCTGAGATGCAGCTTTGTGTGAAGGTGATATTGTCCAAGCATTTCGAGGTGATGAGCTCGTTGATGCTGTGTCTCACCACCATATCAGGGTTGATCCCAATGTGATTTGCAAGCACATGTTTCTAAAGTCAATATGGAGAGGGGGGAAACACATCAAACACAAACCATACAACCCTCAGGTACATGTCTGAATCAGGGAGGCTTCAGTTTTATGTTAATCCAAACAAGCTCAGCCATCAAACTGCAAGTAACTGATCATTTATTGTGAGTCATATATTTATCAGAAAACTATTATAGCTCGTCTAACTTACACCGTGCGCCCAAGAGAACTCGCAGTCGGATCCACTGACATTTGTGACACGAGGGACGTCTGAGATGCTGTACACTGTTTGCTCAGAAGACAGTGAGTATGGAGAGGCAGTGCAGTCAATGCTCCATGCCATTTCAAGTTGGAGAAAGCCGACTGGGGACAAACAAAAAAAATACACCAGTAGAAGCATGAGCTGGTTACAAAATGCTCTAATATATTAACTGACATAGCAAACATGCACAGAGAGTAGTCATGCCAACACTGCCACTTAAATGATAAACATCAATAATCCATTTATAGTTGTGCTGCCCCAGATCTCTTTCTTTTTATTTACATTTAAATTGAAACGTGGCTTTTGAATTATTCTGAAATACACATGGGACTATACCATTCAAAACACGCAATGCTTTATCCACTGCACAGTAACAAACTCTATCTAGATTGTCAAGATTGTCATTGTATGTGTATTTATTGTCTGTGTCTGTGTAGTTGAGCTGCTGCAACACTCGAATTTCCCCCATGGGGATCAATAAAGGAATATAATAATAATAATAATAATAAGTGCTGGAGCGTCTATTGCTTTTTCAACCCCTCTTCTGCCCCTAGTGGTCACAAGCGGTACAACCCGCGTCAGTGGGTGTAGGGGAGTGTACTTTCATGCCGGGTGAGTCAGTGTATTTGCGGGTGAGTCAGTGTATTTGCGGTGTTATCTGTGGTTGTTGTCGGAGGCTACGGCCCACAGCAGCGTGTTACTGTCCGCTTATACATCGAGATAAGCAAGATACCGTCCCGTAACCTCCTTTACAAAGGGTCTCTACATTATGAATGGACTTTAAATAGAAAACACGCAGTGGTGTAGTCTAGGTTTTTGTAGTGGGCATACTGTGAAGATTCCCTATTAGCCTCTTCGACACCCATCCTAAAAACACCGTCACACTCACTGTTGCATACAGTAGCCTACAACCACCAAAGTAATTCCGATTATTCAACACTTAATATGTCATAAGTTTCTAGGACAATGAATAGTCAAATTAAAATCACCATTAGGCACTAGCATCAAACACTATACTACTGTATATGTAACCGGCCTGGCCTGAGTACTAATGTGTGAAGGAGACAAAGGGATACTTGAATCTTTTGCACAGGACATTTATTGCTGCTCCTGCATGCTTCTGTTCAACAGAGTTGGTCTTTTGTCAACAATTGCAACTCAATAAAAAAAATACCCTATATAAGAAGCAATAATTACAAAATAAAAACATGTTCTTTCGAATTATGTTTCCCACCCTAGAGTACTTAAATAATAAATTAAACATATCAGCTATAGAAATAACATCTGTTCAGTGTTTAACAAAGAAAAACAGTACATCCTCAAAAACGACCATCAGAGGGTGCATGACAGAAATAAAACAAACACAACAATCCCTTCAATATTCAGTATGACAGTTCTGTGACAGAACAATGACGCAAGTGACGCGTCATTGCGCAATTCTAAAGTGGGCATACGGAAATGTTGGTGCATGAGAAGAAGATGACAGGAGACTAATGTTTCACTCTTTCAATTGCTCTAATCTGAGCTCTTACTGTTGTCTTCTGTTGACTACTTGTTGTGTGGTTTACACATTAATATGGGAGGACTGGACACACACACACGCACACACACGCACACACACGCGAGGAGGAGGGGCTCGGCCCACTAACGTGCAGAGATGCAGGGGCAGCTTCGCGCTTCGTAACAGAGACAGGGCAGAG